>NW_027258916.1:0-42500 GCF_045791955.1 Oncorhynchus clarkii lewisi | reverse complement strand
GTTACTGTCCACCACTAGACATGTTACTGTCCACCACTAGACTATACATGATACTGTCCACCACTAGACTATACATGTTACTGTCCACCTCTAGACATGTTACTGTCCACCACTAGACATGTTACTGTCCACCACTAGACATGTTACTGTCCACCACTATACATGTTACTGTCCACCACTATACATGTTACTGTCCACCACTATACATGTTACTGTCCACCACTAAACATGTTACTGTCCACCACTAGACATGTTACTGTCCACCACTAGACATGTTACTGTCCACCACTAAACATGTTACTGTCCACCACTAGACTATACATGTTTCTGTCCACCACTAGACATGTTACTGTCCACCACTATACATGTTACTGTCCACCACTATACATGTTACTGTCCACCACTAAACATGTTACTGTCCACCACTAGACATGTTACTGTCCACCACTAGACATGTTACTGTCCACCACTAAACATGTTACTGTCCACCACTAGACTATACATGTTACTTTCCACCACTACACATGTTACTGTCCACCACTAAACATGTTACTGTCCACCACTAGACTATACATGTAACTGCCCACCACTAGACTATACATGTTACTGTCCACCACTAGACTATACATGTTACTGTCCACCTCTAGACATGTTACTGTCCACCACTAGACATGTTACTGTCCACCACTATACATGTTACTGTCCACCACTAGACATGTTACTGTCCACCACTAGACATGTTACTGTCCACCACTAGACATGTTACTGTCCACCACTAGACATGTTACTGTCCACCACTAGACATGTTACTGTCCACCACTAAACATGTTACTGTCCACCACTAGACTATACATGTTTCTGTCCACCACTAGACATGTTACTGTCCACCACTATACATGTTACTGTCCACCACTATACATGTTACTGTCCACCACTAAACATGTTACTGTCCACCACTAGACATGTTACTGTCCACCACTAGACATGTTACTGTCCACCACTAAACATGTTACTGTCCACCACTAGACTATACATGTTACTTTCCACCACTACACATGTTACTGTCCACCACTAAACATGTTACTGTCCACCACTAGACTATACATGTAACTGCCCACCACTAGACTATACATGTTACTGTCCACCACTAGACTATACATGTTACTGTCCACCTCTAGACATGTTACTGTCCACCACTAGACATGTTACTGTCCACCACTATACATGTTACTGTCCACCACTAGACATGTTACTGTCCACCACTAGACATGTTACTGTCCACCACTAGACATGTTACTGTCCACCACTATACATGTTACTGTCCACCACTATACTATACATGTTACTGTCCACCACTACACATGTTACTGTCCACCACTAGACTATACATGTTACTGTCCACCACTAGACATGTTACTGTCCACCACTAGACATGTTACTGTCCACCACTAAACATGTTACTGTCCACCACTAGACATGTTACTGTCCACCACTATAAATGTTACTGTCCACCACTATACATGTTACTGTCCACCACTAGACATGTTACTGTCCACCACTATACATGTTACTGTCCACCACTATACATGTTACTGTCCACCACTAGACTATACATGTTACTGTCCACCACTAGACATGTTACTGTCCACCACTAGACATGTTACTGTCCACCACTAGACTATACATGTTACTGTCCACTTCTAGACATGTTACTGTCCACCACTAGACATGTTACTGTCCACCACTAGACTATACATGATACTGTCCACCACTAGACTATGCATGTTACTGTCCACCTCTAGACATGTTACTGTCCACCACTAGACATGTTACTGTCCACCACTAAACATGTTACTGTCCACCACTATACATGTTACTGTCCACCACTATACATGTTACTGTCCACCACTATACATGTTACTGTCCACCACTAAACATGTTACTGTCCACCACTAGACATGTTACTGTCCACCACTAGACATGTTACTGTCCACCACTAAACATGTTACTGTCCACCACTAGACTATACATGTTTCTGTCCACCACTAGACATGTTACTGTCCACCACTATACATGTTACTGTCCACCACTATACATGTTACTGTCCACCACTAAACATGTTACTGTCCACCACTAGACATGTTACTGTCCACCACTAGACATGTTACTGTCCACCACTAAACATGTTACTATCCACCACTAGACTATACATGTTACTTTCCACCACTACACATGTTACTGTCCACCACTAAACATGTTACTGTCCACCACTAGACTATACATTTTACTTTCCACCACTACACATGTTACTGTCCACCAATAGACTATACATGTTACTGTCCACCACTATACATGTTACTGTCCACCACTAGACATGTTACTGTCCACCACTAGACTATACATGTTTCTGTCCACCACTAGACATGTTACTGTCCACCACTATACATGTTACTGTCCACCACTATACATGTTACTGTCCACCACTAAACATGTTACTGTCCACCACTAAACATGTTACTGTCCACCACTAGACATGTTACTGTCCACCACTATACATGTTACTGTCCACCACTAGACATGTTACTGTCCACCACTAGACATGTTACTGTCCACCACTAAACATGTTACTGTCCACCACTAGACTATACATGTTACTTTCCACCACTACACATGTTACTGTCCACCACTAGACTATACATGTAACTGTCCACCACTAGACTATACATGTTGCTGTCCACCACTAGACATGTTACTGTCCACCACTATACATGTTACTGCCCACCACTATACATGTTACTGTCCACCACTATACATGTTACTGTCCACCACTATACATGTTACTGTCCACCACTATACATGTTACTGTCCACCACTAAACATGTTACTGTCCACCACTAGACATGTTACTGTCCACCACTAGACATGTTACTGTCCACCACTAAACATGTTACTGTCCACCACTAGACTATACATGTTTCTGTCCACCACTAGACATGTTACTGTCCACCACTATACATGTTACTGTCCACCACTATACATGTTACTGTCCACCACTAAACATGTTACTGTCCACCACTAGACATGTTACTGTCCACCACTAGACATGTTACTGTCCACCACTAAACATGTTACTGTCCACCACTAGACTATACATGTTACTTTCCACCACTACACATGTTACTGTCCACCACTAAACATGTTACTGTCCACCACTAGACTATACATGTAACTGCCCACCACTAGACTATACATGTTACTGTCCACCACTAGACTATACATGTTACTGTCCACCTCTAGACATGTTACTGTCCACCACTAGACATGTTACTGTCCACCACTATACATGTTACTGTCCACCACTAGACATGTTACTGTCCACCACTAGACATGTTACTGTCCACCACTAGACATGTTACTGTCCACCACTAGACATGTTACTGTCCACCACTAGACATGTTACTGTCCACCACTAAACATGTTACTGTCCACCACTAGACTATACATGTTTCTGTCCACCACTAGACATGTTACTGTCCACCACTATACATGTTACTGTCCACCACTATACATGTTACTGTCCACCACTAAACATGTTACTGTCCACCACTAGACATGTTACTGTCCACCACTAGACATGTTACTGTCCACCACTAAACATGTTACTGTCCACCACTAGACTATACATGTTACTTTCCACCACTACACATGTTACTGTCCACCACTAAACATGTTACTGTCCACCACTAGACTATACATGTAACTGCCCACCACTAGACTATACATGTTACTGTCCACCACTAGACTATACATGTTACTGTCCACCTCTAGACATGTTACTGTCCACCACTAGACATGTTACTGTCCACCACTATACATGTTACTGTCCACCACTAGACATGTTACT
Source organism: Oncorhynchus clarkii lewisi (assembly GCF_045791955.1). Taxonomy (NCBI): domain Eukaryota; kingdom Metazoa; phylum Chordata; class Actinopteri; order Salmoniformes; family Salmonidae; genus Oncorhynchus; species Oncorhynchus clarkii. The sequence goes on along the minus strand of NW_027258916.1, from coordinate 38,596 downwards.
GTCCACCACTAGACATGTTACTGTCCACCACTAGACATGTTACTGTCCACCACTATACATGTTACTGTCCACCACTATACTATACATGTTACTGTCCACCACTACACATGTTACTGTCCACCACTAGACTATACATGTTACTGTCCACCACTAGACATGTTACTGTCCACCACTAGACATGTTACTGTCCACCACTAAACATGTTACTGTCCACCACTAGACATGTTACTGTCCACCACTATAAATGTTACTGTCCACCACTATACATGTTACTGTCCACCACTAGACATGTTACTGTCCACCACTATACATGTTACTGTCCACCACTATACATGTTACTGTCCACCACTAGACTATACATGTTACTGTCCACCACTAGACATGTTACTGTCCACCACTAGACATGTTACTGTCCACCACTAGACTATACATGTTACTGTCCACTTCTAGACATGTTACTGTCCACCACTAGACATGTTACTGTCCACCACTAGACTATACATGATACTGTCCACCACTAGACTATGCATGTTACTGTCCACCTCTAGACATGTTACTGTCCACCACTAGACATGTTACTGTCCACCACTAAACATGTTACTGTCCACCACTATACATGTTACTGTCCACCACTATACATGTTACTGTCCACCACTATACATGTTACTGTCCACCACTAAACATGTTACTGTCCACCACTAGACATGTTACTGTCCACCACTAGACATGTTACTGTCCACCACTAAACATGTTACTGTCCACCACTAGACTATACATGTTTCTGTCCACCACTAGACATGTTACTGTCCACCACTATACATGTTACTGTCCACCACTATACATGTTACTGTCCACCACTAAACATGTTACTGTCCACCACTAGACATGTTACTGTCCACCACTAGACATGTTACTGTCCACCACTAAACATGTTACTATCCACCACTAGACTATACATGTTACTTTCCACCACTACACATGTTACTGTCCACCACTAAACATGTTACTGTCCACCACTAGACTATACATGTTACTTTCCACCACTACACATGTTACTGTCCACCAATAGACTATACATGTTACTGTCCACCACTATACATGTTACTGTCCACCACTAGACATGTTACTGTCCACCACTAGACTATACATGTTTCTGTCCACCACTAGACATGTTACTGTCCACCACTATACATGTTACTGTCCACCACTATACATGTTACTGTCCACCACTAAACATGTTACTGTCCACCACTAAACATGTTACTGTCCACCACTAGACATGTTACTGTCCACCACTATACATGTTACTGTCCACCACTAGACATGTTACTGTCCACCACTAGACATGTTACTGTCCACCACTAAACATGTTACTGTCCACCACTAGACTATACATGTTACTTTCCACCACTACACATGTTACTGTCCACCACTAGACTATACATGTAACTGTCCACCACTAGACTATACATGTTGCTGTCCACCACTAGACATGTTACTGTCCACCACTATACATGTTACTGCCCACCACTATACATGTTACTGTCCACCACTACACATGTTACTGTCCACCACTAGACTATACATGTAACTGCCCACCACTAGACTATACATGTTACTGTCCACCACTAGACTATACATGTTACTGTCCACCTCTAGACATGTTACTGTCCACCACTAGACATGTTACTGTCCACCACTATACATGTTACTGTCCACCACTAGACATGTTACTGTCCACCACTAGACATGTTACTGTCCACCACTATACATGTTACTGTCCACCACTATACTATACATGTTACTGTCCACCACTACACATGTTACTGTCCACCACTAGACTATACATGTTACTGTCCACCACTAGACATGTTACTGTCCACCACTAGACATGTTACTGTCCACCACTAAACATGTTACTGTCCACCACTAGACATGTTACTGTCCACCACTAAACATGTTACTGTCCACCACTAGACTGTACATGATACTGTCCACCACTAGACTATACATGTTACTGTCCACCTCTAGACATGTTACTGTCCACCACTATACATGTTACTGTCCACCACTAGACTATAAATGTTACTGTCCACCACTAGACATGTTACTGTCCACCACTATACATGTTACTGTCCACCACTAGACTATACATGTTACTGTCCACCACTAGACATGTTACTGTCCACCACTATACATGTTACTGTCCACCACTATACATGTTACTGTCCACCACTATACATGTTACTGCCCCCCACTAGACTATACATGTTACTGCCCACCACTAGACATGTTACTGTCCACCACTATACATGTTACTGTCCACCACTATACATGTTACTGTCCACCACTATACATGTTACTGTCCACCACTATACATGTTACTGTCCACCACTAGACTATACATGTTACTGTCCACCACTATACATGTTACTGTCCACCACTAGACTATACATGTTACTGTCCCCGGCCAACAGCTCCGCAACCCTCACAGCTCAGCAACCCTCACAGCTTCTTGCCCGAGGCCCCCCAGCTTCTCCTTCACCCAAATCCAGATTGCAGATGTTCTGAAAGAGCTGTGAAACCTGGCCCTGTACAAATCAGCTGGGCTAGACAATCTGGACCCTCTCTTTCTAAAATTATCCGCAGCCATTGTTGCAACCCCTATTACCAGTCTGTTCAACCTCTCTTTCGTTTAGTCCGAGATCCCTAAAGATTGGAATGCTGCACTCTAGACCCAAACTGGACCCAAACTGCTACAGACCTATATCCATCCTGCCCTGCCTTTCTAAAGTCTTCGAAAGCCAAGTTAATAAACAGATCATCGACCATTTTGAATCCCACCGTACATTCTCCACTATGCAATCCTGTTTCTGAGCTGGTCACGGGTGCACCTTAGCCACGCTCACGGTCCTAAACGATATCATAACCGCCATCGATAAAAGACTGTACTGTGCAGCCGTATTCGACCTGGCCAAGGCTTTCGACTTTCGACTATTGGCAGACTCAACAGCCTTGGTTTCTCAAATGACTGACTCGCCTGGTTCACCAACTACTTCGCAGACAGAGTTCAGTGTGTCAACTCGGAGGTCCTGTTGTCTCTGGCAGAGTCTTCCTGTTGTCCGGACCTCTGGCAGAGTCTTCCAGACTCATATCAAACATCTCCAATCCAAAATCAAATCTAGAATCGGCTTTCTATTTCGCAACAAAGCCTCCTTCAATCACGCCGCCAAACTTACCCTAGTAAAACTGACTATCCTACCGATCCTCGACTTCGGCGATGTCATCTACAAAATAGCTTCCAATACTCTACTCAGCAAATTGGATGTAGTCTATCACAGTGCCATCCGTTTTGTTACCAAAGCGCCTTATACCACCCACCACTGCGACCTGTATGCTTTATTCGGCTGGCCCTCGCTACATATTCGTCGCCAGACCCACTGGCTCCAGGTCATCTAAAAGTCTATGCTAGGTAAAGCCCCGTCTTATCTCAGCTCACAGGTCACAATAGTAGCACCCACTCGTAGCACGAGCTCCAGCAGGTATATCTCACTGGTCATCCCCAAAGCCAACACTTCCTTTGGCAGCCTTTCCTTCCAGTTCTCTGCTGCCAGTGACTGGAACAAATTGCAAAAATCGTTGAAGCTGGAGACATTTCCCTCACTAACTTTAAACATCTGCTATCTGAGCAGCTAACCGATCGCTGCAGCTGTACATAGCCCATCGGTAAATAGCCCACCCAATCTACCTACCTCATCCTCATATTGTTTTTATTTACTTTGCTGCTCTTTTCCACACCAGTATCACTACTTACACACCATCATCTGCTCATCATCATCTGCTCATCTATCACTCCAGTGTTAATCTGCTAAATTGTAATTACTCTGCTACTATGGCCTATTTATTGCCTTACCTCCTCATGCCATTTGCACACACTGTATATAGACTTTCTTTTTTTCTATTGTGTTATTGACTGTACGCTTGTTTATTACATGTGTAACTCTGTGTTGTTGTTTCTGTCGCACTGCTTTGCTTTATCTTGACCAGAGGTCGCAGTTGTAAATGAGAACTTGTTCTCAACTAGCCTACCTGGTTAAATAAAGGTGAAATAAAAATTACAAAATTAATAAATAGGAGAAAACTGAGGATTGATCAACAACTTGACAGAAGTGAAAATAAGGAAGCCTACCCTTTAACCCTTACCTTAACTAAAATGAATACACCTACCCTTTAACCCTTACCTTAACTTAAATTAATACACCTTAACTTAATTGAATACACCTACCCTTTAACCCGTACCTTAACTTAAATTAATACACCTACCATTTAACCCTTACCTTAACTTAAATTAATACACCTACCCTTTAACCCTTACCTTAACTTAAATTAATACACCTACCATTTAACCCTTACCTTAACTTAAATTAATACACCTACCCTTTAACCCTTACCTTAACTTACATTAATACACCTACCCTTTAACCCTTACCTTAACTTAAATTAATACACCTACCCTTTAACCCTTACCTTAACTTAAATTAATACACCTACCCTTTAACCCTTAACTTAAATTAATACACCTACCCTTTAACCCTTACCTTAACTTAAATTAATACACCTACCCTTTAATTACCTTAACTTAATTGAATACACCTACCCTTTAACCCTTACCTTAACTTAAATTAATACACCTACCCTTTTACCCTTACCTTAAATGAATACACCTACCCTTTAACCCTTACCTTAACTTAAATTAATACACCTACCCTTTAACCCTTAACTTAAATGAATACACCTACCCTTTAACCCGTACCTTAACTTAAATTAATACACCTACCCTTTAATTACCTTAACTTAAATGAATACACCTACCCTTTAACCCTTACCTTAACTTAAATTAATACACATACCCTTTAACCCTTACCTTAACTTAAATTAATACACCTACCCTTTAACCCTTACCTTAACTTAAATTAATACACCTACCCTTTAACCCTTACCTTAACTTAAATTAATACACATACCCTTTAACCCTTACCTTAACTTAAATTAATACACCTACCCTTTAACCCTTACCATAACTTAAATTAATACACCTACCCTTTAACCCTTACCTTAACTTAAATTAATACACCTACCCTTTAACCCTTACCTTAACTTAAATTAATACACCTACCCTTTAACCCTTACCTTAACTTAAATTAATACACCTACCCTTTAACCTTTACCTTAACTTAAATTAATACACCTACCCTTTAACCCTTACCTTAACTTAAATTAATACACCTACCCTTTAACCTTTACCTTAACTTAAATGAATACACCTACCCTTTAACCCTTACCTTAACTTAAATGAATACACCTACCCTTTAACCCTTACCTTAACTTAAATGAATACACCTACCCTTTAACCCTTACCTTAACTTAAATTAATACACCTACCCTTTAACCCTTACCATAACTTAAATTAATACACCTACCCTTTAATTACCTTAACTTAATTGAATACACCTACCCTTTAACCCTTACCTTAACTTAAATTAATACACCTACCCTTTAACCCTTACCTTAACTTAAATTAATACACCTACCCTTTTACCCTTACCTTAAATGAATACACCTACCCTTTAAACCTTACCTTAACTTAAATTAATACACCTACCCTTTAACCCTTACCTTAACTTAAATTAATACACCTACCCTTTAACCCTTAACTTAAATTAATACACCTACCCTTTAACCCGTACCTTAACTTAAATTAATACACCTACCCTTTAATTACCTTAACTTAAATGAATACACCTACCCTTTAACCCTTACCTTAACTTAAATTAATACACCTACCCTTTAACCCTTACCTTAACTTAAATTAATACACCTACCCTTTAACCCTTACCTTAACTTAAATTAATACACCTACCCTTTAACCCTTACCATAACTTAAATTAATACACCTACCCTTTAATTACCTTAACTTAATTGAATACACCTACCCTTTAACCCTTACCTTAACTTAAATTAATACACCTACCATTTAACCCTTACCTTAACTTAAATGAATACACCTACCCTTTACCCTTACCTTAACATAAATTAATACACCTACCCTTTAACCCTTACCTTAACTTAAATTAATACACCTACCCTTTAACCCTTAACTTAAATTAATACACCTACCCTTTAACCCTTACCTTAACTTAAATTAATACACCTACCCTTTAATTACCTTAACTTAATTTAATACACCTACCCTTTAACCCTTACCTTAACTTAAATTAATACACCTACCATTTAACCCTTACCTTAACTTAAATTAATACACCTACCCTTTAACCCTTACCTTAACTTAAATTAATACACCTACCCTTTAACCCTTACCTTAACTTAAATTAATACACCTACCATTTAACCCTTACCTTAACTTAAATTAATACACCTACCCTTTAACCCTTACCTTAACTTAAATTAATACACCTACCCTTTAACCCTTACCTTAACTTAAATGAATACACCTACCCTTTAACCCTTACCTTAACTTAAATTAATACACCTACCCTTTAACCCTTACCTTAACTTAAATTAATACACCTACCCTTTAACCCTTACCTTAACTTAAATTAATACACCTACCCTTTAACCCTTACCTTAACTTAAATTAATACACCTACCCTTTAACCCTTACCTTAACTTAAATTAATACACCTACCCTTTAACCCTTACCTTAACTTAAATTAATACACCTACCCTTTAACCCTTACCTTAACTTAAATTAATACACCTACCCTTTAACCCTTACCTTAACTTAAATTAATACACCTACCCTTTAACCCTTAACTTAAATTAATACACCTACCCTTTAACCCTTACCTTAACTTAAATTAATACACCTACCCTTTAACCCTTACCTTAACTTAAATGAATACACCTACCCTTTAACCCTTACCTTAACTTAAATTAATACACCTACCCTTTAACCCTTACCTTAACTTAAATTAATACACCTACCCTTTAACCCTTACCTTAACTTAAATTAATACACATACCCTTTAACCCTTACCTTAACTTAAATTAATACACCTACCCTTTAACCCTTACCATAACTTAAATTAATACACCTACCCTTTAACCCTTACCTTAACTTAAATTAATACACCTACCCTTTAACCCTTACCTTAACTTAAATTAATACACCTACCCTTTAACCCTTACCTTAACTTAAATTAATACACCTACCCTTTAACCTTTACCTTAACTTAAATTAATACACCTACCCTTTAACCCTTACCTTAACTTAAATTAATACACCTACCCTTTAACCTTTACCTTAACTTAAATGAATACACCTACCCTTTAACCCTTACCTTAACTTAAATGAATACACCTACCCTTTAACCCTTACCTTAACTTAAATGAATACACCTACCCTTTAACCCTTACCTTAACTTAAATTAATACACCTACCCTTTAACCCTTACCATAACTTAAATTAATACACCTACCCTTTAATTACCTTAACTTAATTGAATACACCTACCCTTTAACCCTTACCTTAACTTAAATTAATACACCTACCCTTTAACCCTTACCTTAACTTAAATTAATACACCTACCCTTTAACCTTTACCTTAACTTAAATTAATACACCTACCCTTTAACCTTTACCTTAACTTAAATGAATACACCTACCCTTTAACCCTTACCTTAACTTAAATGAATACACCTACCCTTTAACCCTTACCTTAACTTAAATGAATACACCTACCCTTTAACCCTTACCTTAACTTAAATTAATACACCTACCCTTTAACCCTTACCATAACTTAAATTAATACACCTACCCTTTAATTACCTTAACTTAATTGAATACACCTACCCTTTAACCCTTACCTTAACTTAAATTAATACACCTACCCTTTAACCCTTACCTTAACTTAAATTAATACACCTACCCTTTTACCCTTACCTTAAATGAATACACCTACCCTTTAAACCTTACCTTAACTTAAATTAATACACCTACCCTTTAACCCTTACCTTAACTTAAATTAATACACCTACCCTTTAACCCTTAACTTAAATTAATACACCTACCCTTTAACCCGTACCTTAACTTAAATTAATACACCTACCCTTTAATTACCTTAACTTAAATGAATACACCTACCCTTTAACCCTTACCTTAACTTAAATTAATACACCTACCCTTTAACCCTTACCTTAACTTAAATTAATACACCTACCCTTTAACCCTTACCTTAACTTAAATTAATACACCTACCCTTTAACCCTTACCATAACTTAAATTAATACACCTACCCTTTAATTACCTTAACTTAATTGAATACACCTACCCTTTAACCCTTACCTTAACTTAAATTAATACACCTACCATTTAACCCTTACCTTAACTTAAATGAATACACCTACCCTTTACCCTTACCTTAACATAAATTAATACACCTACCCTTTAACCCTTACCTTAACTTAAATTAATACACCTACCCTTTAACCCTTAACTTAAATTAATACACCTACCCTTTAACCCTTACCTTAACTTAAATTAATACACCTACCCTTTAATTACCTTAACTTAATTTAATACACCTACCCTTTAACCCTTACCTTAACTTAAATTAATACACCTACCATTTAACCCTTACCTTAACTTAAATTAATACACCTACCCTTTAACCCTTACCTTAACTTAAATTAATACACCTACCCTTTAACCCTTACCTTAACTTAAATTAATACACCTACCATTTAACCCTTACCTTAACTTAAATTAATACACCTACCCTTTAACCCTTACCTTAACTTAAATTAATACACCTACCCTTTAACCCTTACCTTAACTTAAATGAATACACCTACCCTTTAACCCTTACCTTAACTTAAATTAATACACCTACCCTTTAACCCTTACCTTAACTTAAATTAATACACCTACCCTTTAACCCTTACCTTAACTTAAATTAATACACCTACCCTTTAACCCTTACCTTAACTTAAATTAATACACCTACCCTTTAACCCTTACCTTAACTTAAATTAATACACCTACCCTTTAACCCTTACCTTAACTTAAATTAATACACCTACCCTTTAACCCTTACCTTAACTTAAATTAATACACCTACCCTTTAACCCTTACCTTAACTTAAATTAATACACCTACCCTTTAACCCTTAACCACCTTAACCCTTACCTTAAATTAATACTTAAATTAATACACCTACCCTTTAACCCTTACCTTAACTTAAATTAATACACCTACCCTTTAACCCTTACCTTAACTTAAATTAATACACCTACCCTTTAACCCTTACCTTAACTTAAATTAATACACCTACCCTTTAACCCTTACCTTAACTTAAATTAATACACCTACCCTTTAACCCTTACCTTAACTTAAATTAATACACCTACCCTTTAACCCTTACCTTAACTTAAATTAATACACCTACCCTTTAACCCTTACCTTAACTTAAATTAATACACCTACCCTTTAACCTTAACTTACCTTAACTTAAATTAATACACCTACCCTTTAACCCTTACCTTAACTTAAATTAATACACCTACCCTTTAACCTTTACCTTAACTTAAATGAATACACCTACCCTTTAACCCTTACCTTAACTTAAATGAATACACCTACCCTTTAACCCTTACCTTAACTTAAATTAATACACCTACCCTTTAACCCTTACCTTAAATTAAATTAATACACCTACCCTTTAACCCTTACCATAACTTAAATTAATACACCTACCCTTTAATTACCTTAACTTAATTGAATACACCTACCCTTTAACCCTTACCTTAACTTAAATTAATACACCTACCCTTTAACCCTTACCTTAACTTAAATTAATACACCTACCCTTTAACCCTTACCTTACCTTAAATGAATACACCTACCCTTTAAACCTTACCTTAACTTAAATTAATACACCTACCCTTTAACCCTTACCTTAACTTAAATTAATACACCTACCCTTTAACCCTTAACTTAAATTAATACACCTACCCTTTAACCCTTACCTTAACTTAAATTAATACACCTACCCTTTAATTACCTTAACTTAAATGAATACACCTACCCTTTAACCCTTACCTTAACTTAAATTAATACACCTACCCTTTAACCCTTACCTTAACTTAAATTAATACACCTACCCTTTAACCCTTACCTTAACTTAAATTAATACACCTACCCTTTAACCCTTACCATAACTTAAATTAATACACCTACCCTTTAATTACCTTAACTTAATTGAATACACCTACCCTTTAACCCTTACCTTAACTTAAATTAATACACCTACCATTTAACCCTTACCTTAACTTAAATGAATACACCTACCCTTTACCCTTACCTTAACATAAATTAATACACCTACCCTTTAACCCTTACCTTAACTTAAATTAATACACCTACCCTTTAACCCTTAACTTAAATTAATACACCTACCCTTTAACCCTTACCTTAACTTAAATTAATACACCTACCCTTTAATTACCTTAACTTAATTTAATACACCTACCCTTTAACCCTTACCTTAACTTAAATTAATACACCTACCATTTAACCCTTACCTTAACTTAAATTAATACACCTACCCTTTAACCCTTACCTTAACTTAAATTAATACACCTACCCTTTAACCCTTACCTTAACTTAAATTAATACACCTACCATTTAACCCTTACCTTAACTTAAATTAATACACCTACCCTTTAACCCTTACCTTAACTTAAATTAATACACCTACCCTTTAACCCTTACCTTAACTTAAATTAATACACCTACCCTTTAACCCTTACCTTAACTTAAATTAATACACCTACCCTTTAACCCTTACCTTAACTTAAATTAATACACCTACCCTTTAACCCTTACCTTAACTTAAATTAATACACCTACCCTTTAACCCTTACCTTAACTTAAATTAATACACCTACCCTTTAACCCTTACCTTAACTTAAATTAATACACCTACCCTTTAACCCTTACCTTAACTTAAATTAATACACCTACCCTTTAACCCTTACCTTAACTTACATTAATACACCTACCCTTTTACCCTTACCTTAAATTAATACACCTACCCTTTAACCCTTACCTTAACTTAAATTAATACACCTACCCTTTAACCCTTAACTTAAATTAATACACCTACCCTTTAACCCTTACCTTAACTTAAATTAATACACCTACCCTTTAATTACCTTAACTTAAATGAATACACCTACCCTTTAACCCTTACCTTAACTTAAATTAATACACATACCCTTTAACCCTTGCCCTTAACTTAAATTAATACACCTACCCTTTAACCCTTACCTTAACTTAAATTAATACACCTACCCTTTAATTACCTTAACTTAAATTAATACACCTACCCTTTAACCTTTACCTTAACTTAAATGAATACACCTACCCTTTAACCCTTACCTTAACTTAAATGAATACACCTACCCTTTAACCCTTACCTTAACTTAAATTAATACACCTACCCTTTAACCCTTACCTTAACTTAAATTAATACACCTACCCTTTAACCCTTACCATAACTTAAATTAATACACCTACCCTTTAACCCTTACCTTAACTTAAATTAATACACCTACCCTTTAACCCTTACCTTAACTTAAATTAATACACCTACCCTTTAACCCTTACCTTAACTTAAATTAATACACCTACCCTTTAACCCTTACCTTAACTTAAATTAATACACCTACCCTTTAACCCTTACCTTAACTTAAATTAATACACCTACCCTTTAACCCTTAACTTAAATTAATACACCTACCCTTTAACCATTACCTTAAATTAATACACCTACCCTTTAACCCTTACCTTAACTTATATTAATACACCTACCCTTTAACCCTTACCTTAACTTAAATTAATACACCTACCCTTTAACCCTTACCTTAACTTAAATTAATACACATACCCTTTAACCCTTACCTTAACTTAAATTAATACACCTACCCTTTAACCCTTACCTTAACTTAAATTAATACACCTACCCTTTAACCCTTACCTTAACTTAAATTAATACACATACCCTTTAACCCTTACCTTAACTTAAATTAATACACCTACCCTTTAACCCTTACCTTAACTTAAATTAATACACCTACCCTTTAACCCTTACCTTAACTTAAATTAATACACCTACCCTTTAACCCTTACCTTAACTTAAATTAATACACCTACCCTTTAACCCTTACCTTAACTTAAATTAATACACCTACCCTTTTACCCTTACCTTAACTTAAATTAATACACCTACCCTTTAAACCTTAACTTAAATTAATACACCTACCCTTTAACCATTACCTTAAATGAATACACCTACCCTTTAACCCTTACCTTAACTTAAATTAATACACCTACCCTTTAACCCTTACCTTAACTTAAATTAATACACCTACCCTTTAACCCTTACCTTAACTTAAATTAATACACCTACCCTTTAACCCTTAACTTAAATTAATACACCTACCCTTTAACCCTTACCTTAACTTAAATGAATACACCTACCCTTTAACCCTTACCTTAACTTACATTAATACACCTACCCTTTAACCCTTACCTTAACTTAAATGAATACACCTACCCTTTAACCCTTAACTTAACTTAAATTAATACACCTACCCTTTAACCCTTACCTTAACTTAAATTAATACACCTACCCTTTAACCCTTAACTAAAATTAATACACCTACCCTTTAACCCTTACCTTAACTTAAATTAATACACCTACCCTTTAACCCTTAACTTAAATTAATACACCTACCCTTTAACCCTTACCTTAACTTAAATTAATACACCTACCCTTTAACCCTTACCTTAACCATTTGGAATGAGTGCCTAAACATAACTCTTAACTTAGAAACTTGACGTTTGGAGAAATGGAACGATGCAGGAGCAACAAAAACACTTCTAAAATTGACGTTTGGAGAACGTGGCTGAGCCTCTAATTCTCGAATGATGACTGTGAGCGCTTGTTGGTATGACAGTAAAAAAAATAAACGGTTCTATATGAGCTGATGATGGTACAAGATTATTTTTCAAATCAGGTCATAAAGGTTGTTCTTTTAAATACTCCTGGTAAAACTCCTGGAATAGGCTGGCAAAACATCACTATTGATTAAGTGATTGATTGATTGATGAATTGATTGATTAATTGATTGATTAATTGATTGATTGATGAATTGATTGATTGATTGATTGTTTGATTGATTGATTGATTGATTGAATAATTGATTGATTGATTGATTAATTAATTGATTGAATAATTGATTGATTGATTGCAGTGAATCATTTTGGATTTAAAAAGGCCTAGGTAGTCTATCCACCTGAAGTGTGAAAATTTCAATCCACATTTGATCGTGTTCACATTATCTCAGAACACAAATAAATGGGGTCTATTTTAGGTTATGAGTCAATAGCTTCGGCTATAAAAACACGACGTCAAGCAGCCCATTTGCGGTGAATTCACTTTAAATACACACTCCCCCCCCCCCCCCCAGTAGCAATTAGCTTTTACCACGTGCAGTGATTTGTATGTGCCTTTATGATAATAATGACGCCTGGTTTTGTCGTAATGTTGTACGGTAGACGTACTGTACTGTTATGTTCGTATGAGAGGGTTCATCATGTTGTAGTGATACTTGATGAAGACATTCTGTTAGCAACTCTGTGCTTTTGTCTTGACGCTAAAATGTAACGTGTAGCCCCCCCTACAGACAACAAAAACACACCCACATGCATACTCATGAATTGTTGTATTTTTCAAGAGTGTAATATAGTTTGGTTGTATTATTCACTATTGTAATATGTTTTAGAAGAAACTTTTTTTTTTGTCATTGTTGAATAGTTTGTGCTTACTGGCTAGTGGCTACTGTGATATTTACGGTAAATTTGAGCAGCGGACCAAGTGTGTCGTGTTGCCAGCCACAACCAAAGGCAAGGACGTCATGTCAATTGAAAATCTGATATTTTTGCCAGTAATTGGTCTTTTGACCAATCAGATTAGATCCTTTGCATATAATTGGCCAAAAGATCAGAATTCGGCTGCCTGTGTAAACGCTGCCTGATAGTCATAGCTTATTTTGCTGTGTACTATGTTTCCTGTGTCGACACTGCCTCATTGTCACTCCTTGGGGCGTTAGGTAGCCTAGTGGTAAGAGCGTTGGACTAGTAACCTAAAGGTTGCAAGATCCCCGAGCTGACAAGGTAAAAATCTGACGTTCTGTCCCTGAACAAAGCAGTTAACCCACTGTTCCTAGGCCGTCATTGAAAATAAGAATTTGTTCTTAACTGACTTGAATTGTCATACCTTCTTTTGCTGTGTACTCCGTTTCTATGATCCTGGCCAGGCCAAAGTCTGCTATCTTGCAGTGGAGAGTCTCATTGACCAGAATGTTGGCGGCTCGCAGGTCTCTGTGGATATAGTTTTTCTTCTCAATGTAGGCCATGCCTTCAGCTATCTAGTACACGAGAGAGAGAGACGAGAGAGAGAGTTAGACGAGAGAGAGAGAGAGACGAGAGAGAGACGAGAGATAGAGAGACGAGAGAAAGAGACGAGAGAGAGAGAGAGACGAGAGAGAGAGAGAGAGAAAGACGAGAGAGAGACGAGAGAGAGAGTGAGACGAGAGAAAGTTGAGAACGAGAGAGACGAAAGACAGAGACACAGACAGACAGATCATTTAGACATTTCTAGATAGTCATTTTTTTTCTAATTTTAGATCAGGTAGAATCATTCTGGACCCAAACGATTGATTAAAAAAAACACAGACCCTCATACAGGCCTGCTACTCAACAAACATGCACCACCGGATGTCAGACCATTTCAATACTCTTACTTATTTGTTTCCTATGCAGTCACAACGCTCCTTCACTCTATTCTAGTCAGACCTTGGTGCATCTCAAAGGATACCCTCTACCTTATGTAGTTCATACATTTTGACCAGGGGCCAGGGTCAAAAGTAGTGCACCACATTGTAAAAAAAAGATGCCATTAGGAACGCATCCACTGACACAGTAAAGTGGGTTGGACAGGATATGCCCTCTCAAAGGAAGTGACACGTGTGGTCTCAGAGGGGCGAATGCCATGGTGGCTGGAAAAGAAGAAGAAGAAAACGACCTCACTTGACTTCCTGTCCGGATGTTAATGATGAAGAAGGGCGGGGCTGGAAAACCCAGCAGTACACAATCAGCTCTTCTTAGCCCGCCGCAGAAACCACATAAACCACCTCATTTTACACACTAGCTAGCTAGAACTGACACTTTCCACGTGTTTGTGCAGAAAAAGAAGAAAAAAAACTGCTTTTTAAAACGGATGTACGACAGGACTATAAATAGTTGACTTCTCTGAAATGTTTGTTTTGTTTCCTGAACTGGTGTTTGATTCAGTAGCTGCCTCATCAAACGGCACCCTATTATCTTACCTAATCCACTTCACATAGGCCTTCGGTCAAAAGCAGTACACTATATCGAAATAGGATGCCATTTTAGGACACACATTGACTAGTGCATGCCCGTAATGTTGCTAGGAAGCTATTCAGAGAAAGTCTAGCGCTTCACTTAGCGATTTGAAGTTCTTCAAATTGCAAACTCATCATTCATTTTTTTTTAAATCAAGACATGGTTTTGGAAAATTAGCTCTGTACCCGTACCCCCCCCCCCCCCCCCTGTATTGTTATTAGCTATTGTTATTTTACTGCCAGTCTTTAATTACATGTTACTTTTATTTCTTATTCAGATTTATTTTTTTAAACTGCAATGTTGGTTAAGGGCTCGTAAGTAAACATTTCACTGTAAGGTGACACCTGTCGTATTCGGCGCATGTGAAAAATAAAATTTTATTTGATTTAAAGATCAAATATAGGGGTATAACATTTGGCATATGATACTGGTCAAATATTTAAAATATGTTTTAGTTTTAATCCCCCGTTCCCGCAGGAGGCCTTTCGCCTTTTGGTAGGCCGTCATTGTAAATAAGAATTTGTTCTTAACTGACTTGCCTTGTTAAATAAAGGTTCAATAAAATAAAAAAAATGGCAAACATAATACAGAGTCATACACAATCTACCGGATCATGTTTCTATTTCCTGTTGGGCAGTTTTACATTTTTTTTTTTTGTTGGTACATTTGACTCCGACAATTAAGTTGTTTTAGAGGAATGACTTGTATGATGTCTCACCTGGGCTGACATGTCTATCAGTTTGGTGAGCTTCAACTTCTTGCCCTCGTCTGTTTTCAGGAAGTCCAACAGACTTCCTGTAGATAAGGAAAGAAGACGCACAAAGCTGTTAGAACTGTTGCACTTTAAATCACAGTACAGAAACATCTAGGTACTTACCAACATGCAGAACCCCATTGTTACCACATACTGTACATTTCTAGAGAAATACCAGGTACATACCAGATAAATACCAATTCAAAGACCATAATAGAAAGTGTAATCCATTTTCTTAATACTATTTCCTGCAATGACTAAAGCACATAGCAGTGTCCTTCCCATTGAGATCTTATCATTTACTAGAGTGGCTGATGTCACAGACCTGCATAGCTGATAATGGCAGCCATCTTGGTCAGGAATAAATTGCAATAGGTCATCGTCAATAAAACGTCACAATAAGCTGCGTTCCGTTTGTCTTCTGGGGTGCAAGGAGACATCCAGCTCCATTAAAAACCTTGACACAACGTTTTCAAGGGGATTGCAAATAAATGATTACCATTATCTAGTTGTAATGTCCATCACCTCTTGAAGAGCATAGTTTCTGATTATTCCATGCGAAACAATTGTACAGATTTAGCTCTATGGTCAGAGTTATACAGCATGTAACTGCATGCTTTTCCTGATCAATTAATCATGTAATTTCAAATACGGGACTGTAGCCTCTCTCTCTCACTCACCATGCTCACACACACAGACTATCTCTCTCACCATGCTCACACACATAGCCTATCTCTCTCTCTCTCTTTGTCTCTCTCTCTCTCTCTCTCTCTCTCTCTCCATGGTTACACACACGGACTATCTCTCTCACCATGCTCACACACACAATCTCTCTCTCTCTCTCTCTCTCTCTCTCTCTCTCTCTCTCTCTCTCTCTCTCTCTCTCTCTCGCTCCATGGTCACACACACAGACAATCTCTCTCACCATTGATCATGAACTCCGTGACGATGTAGATGGGTTCCATGGTGACGACGGCGTGGAGGCGGACCAGTCTGTCGTGTTGCAGCTGCTTCATCAGGTTGGCCTCCTGGAGGAAGGCCTCAGGCTCCATGGTCCCTTCCTTCAGGGTTTTCACCGCCACCTTCTGATTGCCCTTATAGTAACCTGGCCATAGGGGACGATACGAGAAGAACCCATAAGTCATAAGACTTATGTAACAGACTGAGGACCGTTTGGAGATTGCAATAGGTGGGAAGAACATTAATGCAAAGGTAAACAAAAACACACACACACACACACACACACACACACACACACACACACACACACACACACATTGCTTCAGCATATCGCGTACCCATCCAGACTTCTCCAAACTGTCCTGCTCCCAACTTCCTGATCATTTTCAGCGTGTCTCTGGGGATCTCCCACTCGTCCTGGGCCCACGGCTGGACGGGGGCCTTCGGCTTGCAGGGGGCGTTCAGACGCTGACACAATCCATCACACGTACCTATGACACAACAACAGACCCCAGAGAGAATTATAGCCCGTCAGCCATGCCTGTGACACAGAAAATAGACCTCAGAGAGAAACACATGCTGTTCCCTATTTATACATTTTCATTGTTATTGATTGCGGTAGAGCACCCAGACAAAAAGGCATCTGATGACGTATAACACAGGTGATTGGGTGAACCATGCTCGCTAGTTCAGTAACCTTTCCAGAGGCATGAAGATTTGAAATAACAAAAACAAAAACAAAAACAAAAACAAAAACAAAAACAAAAACAATAACAATAACAAAAACAAAAACAAAAACAAAAACAATAACAAAAACAAAAACAAAAACAAAAACAAAAACAAACCCTGTCATGTTTTTTGAAGTCTTCACTTTTTACATTCAGACCTGGATCCAATCGGATCGATGGCAGACCAACCCGCACAGCGGATGTTTTTACTGTCGGAGGGAGGACCTGTGTTCGAGCAGACAAAATAAGTGAACAGCTGCTCTTCAGATTCAGAATGTCTTGAAGCCACACCCGCCCCACTCATGTCAGAAGTTCAATATGAGAAAGTTTTTAGACTATGTAGAAATAATTTAAAAATCATTCACATCATCCTAGTGGAGATGTAGATCACATCTGTCATCTGTCATCCTAGTGGAGATGTAGATCACATCTGTCATCTATCATCCTAGTGGAGATGTAGATCACATCTGTCATCTGTCATCCTAGTGGAGATGTAGATCACATCTGTCATCTATCATCCTAGTGGAGATGTAGATCACATCTGTCATCTATCATCCTAGTGGAGATGTAGATTACATCTGTCATCTATCATCCTAGTGGAGATGTAGATCACATCTGTCATCTATCATCCTAGTGGAGATGTAGATCACATCTGTCATCTATCATCCTAGTGGAGATGTAGATCACATCTGTCATCTGTCATCCTAGTGGAGATGTAGATTACATCTGTCATCTATCATCCTAGTGGAGATGTAGATTACATCTGTCATCTATCATCCTAGTGGAGATGTAGATCACATCTGTCATCTATCATCCTAGTGGAGATGTAGATCACATCTGTCATCTGTCATCCTAGTGGAGATGTAGATTACGGACAATTCCTTCTACCTCATAGCTTGGTTTTTGCTCTGAGATGCACTGTCAACTGTGGGACCTTATATAGACAGGTGTGTGCCTTTCCAAATCATGTCCAATCAATTGAAATGTACCACAGGTGGACTCCAATCAAGTTTGAAAAACATCTCAGGGATGATCAATGGAAACAGGATGCACCTGAGCTCAATTTCGAGTCTGAATTCTTAAGTAAATAAGGTATTTCCATTTTTAGATTTTTTGACCCTTTTTCATGATATCCAATTGGTAGTTACATTCTCATCGCTGCAAGTCTTGTACGGACTCAGGGGAGGCAAAGGTCAAGAGCCATGGGTCCTCCGAAACACAACTCTGCCAAGCCGCACTGCTTCTCGACACACTACCCACTTAACCCAGGAAGCCAGCCGCACCAATGCGTGCCACTTCATGGGTATCCCAGTCGCAGCCAGCTGCAACACACCCAGGATCAAACCCGGGTCTGTAGTGATGCCTCAAGCACTGCGATGCAGTGCCTTAAACCGCTGCACCACTTAGGATTAGCCTGTTTGTTTTTTTATTCATGTGCTAACATTTCACTTTTGTCGTTATGGAGTATTGTGATGTCGTTATGGAGTATTGTGATGTCATTATGGAGTATTGTGATGTCATTACGGGGTATTGTGATGTCATTATGGAGTATTGTGATGTCATTGTGGAGTATTGTGATGTCGCTATGGAGTATTGTGATGTCATTATGGAGTATTGTGATGTCATTATGGAGTATTGTGATGTCATTATGGGGTATTGTGATGTCATTATGGAGTATTGTGATGTCATTATGGAGTATTGTGATGTCATTATGGAGTATTGTGATGTCATTATGGAGTACTGTGATGGCGTTATGGAGTACTGTGATGTCGTTATGGAGTATTGTGATGTCGTTATGGAGTATTGTGATGTCATTATGGAGTATTGTGATGTCATTATGGAGTATTGTGATGTCATTATGGGGTATTGTGATGACATTATGGAGTATTGTGATGTCGGTATGGAGTATTGTGATGTCGTTATGGAGTATTGTGATGTCGTTATGGGGTATTGTGATGTCATTATGGAGTATTGTGATGTCATTATGGAGTATTGTGATGTCGTTATGGAGTATTGTGATGTCGTTATGGAGTATTGTGATGTCATTATGGAGTATTGTGATGTCATTATGGAGTAGTGTGATGTCATTATGGGGTATTTTTTATGTTATTATGGGGTATTGTGATGTCATTATGGAGTATTGTGATGTCATTATGGAGTATTGTGATGTCGTTATGGGGTATTGTGATGTCATTATGGAGTATTGTGATGTCATTATGGGGTATTGTGATGTCGTTATGGGGTATTGTGATGTCATTATGGAGTATTGTGATGTCATTATGGGGTATTGTGATGTCGTTATGGAGTATAGTGATGTCATTATGGAGTATTGTGATGTCATTATGGAGTATTGTGATGTCATTATGGAGTATTGTGATGTCATTATGGGGTATTGTGATGTCGTTATGGGGTATTGTGATGTCATTATGGGGTATTGTCATGTCATTATGGGGTATTGTGATGTCATTATGGGGTATTGTCATGTCATTATGGGGTATTGTGATGTCATTATGGGGTATTGTCATGTCATTATGGGGTATTGTGATGTCATTATGGGGTATTGTCATGTCATTATGGGGTATTGTGATGTCATTATGGGGTATTGTGATGTCATTATGGGGTATTGTGATGTCATTATGGGGTATTGTGATGTCATTATGGGGTATCATGTGTAGATTGCTGAGGATTTGTATAGTATTTATATAATATTTGCTATATTTATATAGCTCCACATTGACTTGGTACTGGTACTCCCTGTATATAGCTCCACGTTGACTTGGTACTGGTACTCCCTGTATATAGCTCCACATTGACTTGGTACTGGTACTTCCTGTATATAGCTCCACATTGACTAGGTCCTGGTTCTCCCTGTATATAGCCCCACATTGACTAGGTACTGGTACTCCCTGTATATAGCTCCACATTGACTTGGTACTGGTACTCCCTGTATATAGCTCCACATTGATCTGCTACTGGTACTCCCTGTATATAGCTCCACATTGACTTGGTACTGGTACTCCCTGTATATAGCTCCACATTGACTTGGTACTGGTACTCCCTGTATATAGCTCCACATTGACTTGGTACTGGTACTCCCTGTATATAGCTCCACATTGACTTGGTACTGGTACTCCCTGTATATAGCTCCACATTGACTTGGTACTGGTACTCCCTGTATATAGCTCCACATTGACTTGGTACTGGTACTCCCTGTATATAGCTCCACATTGACTTGGTACTGGTACTCCCTGTATATAGCTCCACATTGACTTGGTACTGGTACTCCCTGTATATAGCTCCACATTGACTTGGTACTGGTACTCCCTGTATATTGCTCCACATTGACTTGGTACTGGTACTCCCTGTATATAGCTCCACATTGACTTGGTACTGGTACTCCCTGTATATAGCTCCACATTGACTTGGTACTGGTGCTCCCTGTATATAGCTCCACATTGACTTGGTACTGGTACTCCCTGTATATAGCTCCACATTGACTTGGTACTGGTACTCCCTGTATATAGCTCCACATTGACTTGGTACTGGTACTCCCTGTATATAGCTCCACATTGACTTGGTACTGGTACTCCCTTTATATAGCTCCACATTGACTTGGTACTGGTACTCCCTGTATATAGCTCCACATTGACTTGGTACTGGTACTCCCTGTATATAGCTCCACATTGACTTGGTACTGGTACTCCCTGTATATTGCTCCACATTGACTTGGTACTGGTACTCCCTGTATATAGCTCCACATTGACTTGGCACTGGTACTCCCTGTATATAGCTCCACATTGACTTGGTACTGGTACTCCCTGTATATAGCTCCACATTGACTTGGTACTGGTACTCCCTGTATATAGCTCCACATTGACTTGGTACTGGTACTCCCTGTATATAGCTCCACATTGACTTGGTACTGGTACTCCCTGTATATAGCTCCACATTGACTTGGTACTGGTACTCCCTTTATATAGCTCCACATTGACTTGGTACTGGTACTCCCTGTATATAGCTCCACATTGACTTGGTACTGGTACTCCCTGTATATAGCTCCACATTGACTTGGTACTGGTACTCCCTGTATATAGCTCCACATTGACTTGGTACTGGTACTCCCTGTATATAGCTCCACATTGACTTGGTACTGGTACTCCCTGTATATAGCTCCACATTGACTTGGTACTGGTACTCCCTGTATATAGCTCCACATTGACTTGGTACTGGTACTCCCTGTATATAGCTCCACATTGACTTGGTACTGTTACTCCCTGTATATAGCTCCACATTGACTAGGTACTGTTACTCCCTGTATATAGCTCCACATTGACTAGGTACTGGTACTCCCTGTATATAGCTCCACATTGACTAGGTACTGTTACTCCCTGTATATAGCTCCACATTGACTAGGTACTGTTACTCCCTGTATATAGCTCCACATTGACTTGGTACTGGTACTCCCTGTATATAGCTCCACACTGACTTGGTACTGGTACCCCCTGTATATAGCTCCACTCTGACTTGGTACTGGTACCCCCTGTATATAGCCTCCAGAGTGACTAGGTACTGGTACTCCCTGTATATAGCTCCACATTGACTTGGTACTGGTACTCCCTGTATATAGCTCCACATTGACTAGGTACTGGTACTCCCTGTATATAGCTCCACATTGACTAGGTACTGGTACTCCCTGTATATAGCTCCACATTGACTTGGTACTGGTACTCCCTGTATATAGCTCCACACTGACTTGGTACTGGTACCCCCTGTATATAGCTCCACACTGACTTGGTACTGGTACCCCCTGTATATAGCCTCCAGAGTGACTAGGTACTGGTACTCCCTGTATATAGCTCCACATTGACTAGGTACTGGTACTCCCTGTATATAGCTCCACATTGACTTGGTACTGGTACTCCCTGTATATTGCTCCACATTGACTTGGTACTGGTACTCCCTGTATATAGCTCCACATTGACTTGGTACTGGTACTCCCTGTATATAGCTCCACATTGACTAGGTACTGGTACTCCCTGTATATAGCTCCACATTGACTTGGTACTGGTACTCCCTGTATATAGCTCCACATTGACTTGGTACTGGTACTCCCTGTATATAGCTCCACATTGACTTGGTACTGGTACTCCCTGTATATAGCTCCACATTGACTTGGTACTGGTACTCCCTGTATATAGCTCCACATTGACTTGGTACTGGTACTCCCTGTATATAGCTCCACATTGACTTGGTACTGGTACTCCCTGTATATAGCTCCACATTGACTAGGTCCTGGTTCTCCCTGTATATAGCCTCCACATTGACTAGGTACTGGTACTCCCTGTATATAGCCTCCACATTGACTAGGTACTGGTTCTCCCTGTATATAGCTCCATTCTTGTGTATTGTATTCCTCTTATGCTACAAATACATATATTCTACATCGTTGGAAAGGGCTCATAAGCAACCATTTCATTGTAGTCTACAACCGTTGTATGATTTCATGAGAGAACCTATCTGACTTACGAATGTGTCTGGGGGGGGGCTGGTTATTTGGTCATAAGGCCACCACAATAGATTAGAAAACACTGCTCACCTCGACAGGAAATGAAGCAGTTCACAACATGAGGCAGAGAACCTCCTTAAAGCTTCCAATCAAGAAGACTTTACTTCACTATATATGAAGAGTTGACGTACTTTCTGCCAGCTGATAGTAAGATCCTCATCCTCTCATACGGGTAACGTATAGATGTAGGTTGGCCTCTTTGGTCTATTTTACATGTAAGGAAGTCAAGTTGTTATGTTTTGTTGAAGCTGTGATAAGGTAAGAGATTGTTCATTAAGCAGTGACAGCACGTTGCGCAATCACAAGTGAACCACGACGACCACCACCGCCAAAAACATCGGTGTAGTTAGCTGGTTTACTTTGAAATGCTACGCGATGATCGGATTCCAGTCTACGGCTTTTTACTCCTTGACCTTTAAAGAGGTCAAATGAACTTTAACCTCAAACCCTCCTTATGTTATTTTTTTCTTGTTTTGTTTCTAAAAAGGTGTTCTTTACCCCCAGGACACTTCAACAGTAGACTATCCAGGGGATATAAAGAGAAAGAAATATATAACCAGGATCAAACCCGGGTCTGTATTATGGGGTATTGTGATGTCATTATGGGGTATTGTGATGTCATTATGGGGTATTGTCATGTCATTATGGGGTATTGTGATGTCGTTATGGAGTATTGTGATGTCATTATGGGGTATTGTGATGTCGTTGTGGAGTATTGTGATGTCATTATGGGGTATTGTGATGTCGTTGTGGAGTATTGTGATGTCATTATGGGGTATTGTGATGTCGTTATGGAGTATTGTGATGTCATTATGGGGTATTGTGATGTCATTATGGGGTATTGTGATGTCATTATGGGGTATTGTGATGTCGTTATGGAGTATTGTGATGTCATTATGGGGTATTGTGATGTCGTTGTGGAGTATTGTGATGTCATTATGGGGTATTGTGATGTCGTTATGGAGTATTGTGATGTCATTATGGGGTATTGTGATGTCATTATGGGGTATTGTGATGTCATTATGGGGTATTGTGATGTCGTTGTGGAGTATTGTGATGTCATTATGGGGTATTGTGATGTCGTTGTGGAGTATTGTGATGTCATTATGGGGTATTGTGATGTCGTTGTGGAGTATTGTGATGTCATTATGGGGTATTGTGATGTCATTATGGAGTATTGTTATGGTCATATGAACTTTAACCTCAAATATATAACCTTGATGTTCGTGGTCATTTTTAACTCACGGGTATAGTACTTGACCAGCTCCTGCAGGGAGGAGAAGGAGGTGGACGGAGAGATGTAGAACCCTCCGTTATCCAGGGAACGGATCTTGTAGTGCTTCACCACATC
This sequence comes from Oncorhynchus clarkii lewisi, assembly GCF_045791955.1. Lineage (NCBI taxonomy): Eukaryota > Metazoa > Chordata > Actinopteri > Salmoniformes > Salmonidae > Oncorhynchus > Oncorhynchus clarkii. The sequence continues at coordinate 13,726 of NW_027258916.1, read as the reverse complement.
CCCATGCTCCAGCCCTACGTCTCTGATGGACAGGGAGAGAGCACCTTTTGGGGCGACATGTCAATGACACATACAGTGTGTTAGTGTGTTAGATATTACTGAGCGCGTCGGAACTAGAAGCACAAGCATTTCGCTACACTCCCATTAACATCTGCTAAACCATGTGTATGTGACCAATACAATTTGATTAGCTTACAGCTTTATGAGGCTTTTTTTTTTTTTCAGTCCTTGATATCAGCTTGTATCAGTTTGTTTAATGTCTATGTCATTTCTGTTAATGCCAATTATATGGTTATACGTACAAGATGGACGATTTGACCATTCCAAGTATTTCTGTATTATATTTTTGGAGCTATTTTCAATTTAAAAAAATGTTGTGTTGTTCTGAAAATGGCAATGTTGTACTTTAAAAAAGGCAGAGAGGATGATTCTGACCTTTGGTGGTCTCACTCTCTCGAACTAGAAATGACCCGGCTTTATTCCCCGGAGCCAGGAGCAGACGCTCTGTCTCTCTACGACTCAGGTCCTTGAAAAACCATCTACAATACATGGAAGAACAGGGAAGTGTCGCCAAATAATGTGTTACATACTTAGCATATTGATACAGGAAGCATATTGATACAGGAAGCATATTGATACAGGAAGCATATTGATACAGGAAGCATATTGATACAGGAAGCATATTGATACAGGAAGCATATTGATACAGGAAGCATAGTGATACAGGAAGCATGTTGATACAGGAAGCATAGTGATACAGAAAGCATATTGATACAGGAAGCATACTGATACAGGAAGCATACTGATACAGGAAGCATATTGATACAGGAAGCATGTTGATACAGGAAGCATAGTGATACAGAAAGCATACTGATACAGGAAGCATACTGATACAGGAAGCATACTGATACAGGAAGCATACGGATACAGGAAGCATATTGATACAGGAAGCATATTGATACAGGAACCATATTGATACAGGAAGCATAGTGATACAGGAAGCATATTGATACAGGTAGCATAGTGATACAGGAAGCATATTGATACAGGAAGCATACTGATACAGGAATCATACTGATACAGGAAGAATATTGATACAGGATGTATATTGATACAGGAAGCATAGTGATACAGGAAGCATATTGATACAGGAAGCATAGTGATACAGGAAGCATATTGATACAGGAAGCATACTGATACAGGAAGCATAGTGATACAGGAAGCATACGGATACAGGAAGCATATTGATACAGGAAGCATACGGATACAGGAAGCATACTGATACAAGAAGCATATTGATACAGGAAGCATATTGATACAGGAAGCATATTGATACAGGAAGCATACTGATACAGGAAGCATACTGATACAGGAAGCATACGGATACAGGAAGCATATTGATACAGGAAGCATACGGATACAGGAAGCATACTGATACAAGAAGCATATTGATACAGGAAGCATATTGATACAGGAAGCATACGGATACAGGAAGCATACTGATACAGGAAGCATATTGATACATTAAGCATATTGATACAGGTAGCATACGGATACAGGAAGCATACTGATACAGGAAGCATACTGATACAGGAAGCATATTGATACAGGAAGTATATTGATACAGGAAGCATACGGATACAGGAAGCATACTGATACAGGAAAGGAAAGTGTTTTTAATTTCCTGTCAACACAACTCAGTTCATTTATAATGATCTATGGTGAAGTATGTATTGTAAACGTATGATAACCATGCTCAAAGTGTTAAATTATCAAAAAGAAAATGGCTGACTTGTGTCAGAGCAGATTCACTTACTTTTCTATTTCTAGGGTGTCTACTCTGGCCACGTACGTACATGGGATGCACCCCTCCTCTCCCGTCACCAGTGACTTAGCAAGCCACCAGTCCCCATTCCTTCAAAGAACAACAACAGAGCACGTTTTGTCTATTTCCTTACACGTCAAAATGAGCCACGTAACGGTGCCTCCAAAGGATACTGCTATCCTGTATTATCACCCTGAGGATATGATATCAGACTATTGTCTGAGAACCCAAACGTCGGCGTGACACCTCCCTAATGTAATAATGAGTGACCGTGTTGTTGTAAATCAGCACTGTACTCACTCCTGGAGGATCTGAAGCCTCTCTCCCTTTCTGAACGGTAGGTCCTGGTCCATGGTTGGTTTGAAGTCGTGCAGAGCAATGACAACGTCTTCGTCTGGAAGGGACAGGAATATGTGTAAAGGTGAAGTTTGCTTAATATCAAGAAATGAGGGTTTCGTATCAACAAAACTCTGACAATAGTCGTCATTGTAAAAGGGTTTGCAAAATGACGTTCTGAAACAGGTTGACAAATGATGTTCTGAAACAGGTTGACAAATTACATTCTGAAACAGGTTGACAATTGATGTTCTGAAACAGGTTGACAATTGATGTTCTGAAACAGGTTGACAAATTACATTCTGAAACAGGTTGACAAATTACATTCTGAAACAGGTTGACAAATTATGTTCTGAAACAGGTTGACAAATTACATTCTGAAACAGGTTGACAAATTACATTCTGAAACAGGTTGACAATTGTAACTTACCATTACCAGAGGCCTGTTCCGTATTGTGTGCCTGAGTGGAGAAAATATATTTGTGAGAATGATAAGATGTCATTATTCATAAAGACACCAAATAAATCTAGAAAAATCTGTAACCTTATTAATCCCTGATTCACATCTATGATGTCATACACGAAGAAAAAAAAACTCTATTATATCTATACTCTATATGTTACTCTATTGTCAAATCAGATCAAATAAACGTCCTGTTTGGAGAAAGGGTGGAATGAAGTGTCCACTTCCGTTACTCTATTGTCAAATCAAATCAAAGGTCACGTGCTCTGAATATGGTGAAATGCTTACTTTACAAGCCCTTTTGACCAACAATGCACAATTAAGAAAATAGAGTTAAGAAAAGACTTACTAAATAAGCTAAAACAAAATCAAACAACAATATTGAGGCTAAATACAAGGGGTACTGGTAACAATTCAATGTGCGGTAGGTGGGGGTAAAGGTTAGTGGAGGTCATTTGTAGACTATATACAGGGGGTTCCGGTACAGAGTCAATGTGGAGGCTATATACAGGGGGTTCCGGTACAGAGTCAATGTGGAGGCTATATACAGGGGGTACTGGTACAGAGTCAATGTGGAGACTATATACAGGGGGTTCCGGTACAGAGTCAATGTGGAGGCTATATACAGGGTATTACGGTACAGAGTCAATGTGGAGGCTATATACAGGGTATTACGGTACAGAGTCAATGTGGAGGCTATATACAGGGGGTACCGGTACAGAGTCAATGTGGAGGCTATATACAGGGGGTTCCGGTACAGAGTCAATGTGGAGGCTATATACAGGGGGTACCGGTACAGAGTCAATGTGGAGGCTATATACAGGGGGCACCGGTACAGAGTCAATGTGGAGGCTATATACAGGGGGTACCGGTACAGAGTCAATGTGGAGGCTATATACAGGGGGTACCGGTACAGAGTCAATGTGGAGGCTATATACAGGGGACACCGGTACAGAGTCAATGTGGAGACTATATACAGGGGGTTCCGGTACAGAGTCAATGTGGAGGCTATATACAGGGGGTACCGGTACAGAGTCAATGTGGAGGCTATATACAGGGGGTACTGGTACAGAGTCAATGTGGAGACTATATACAGGGGGTTCCGGTACAGAGTCAATGTGGAGGCTATATACAGGGTATTACGGTACAGAGTCAATGTGGAGGCTATATACAGGGTATTACGGTACAGAGTCAATGTGGAGGCTATATACAGGGGGTACCGGTACAGAGTCAATGTGGAGGCTATATACAGGGGGTTCCGGTACAGAGTCAATGTGGAGGCTATATACAGGGGGTACCGGTACAGAGTCAATGTGGAGGCTATATACAGGGGGTTCCGGTACAGAGTCAATGTGGAGGCTATATACAGGGGGTACCGGTACAGAGTCAATGTGGAGGCTATATACAGGGGGTTCCGGTACAGAGTCAATGTGGAGGCTATATACAGGGGGTACCGGTACAGAGTCAATGTGGAGGCTATATACAGGGGGTACCGGTACAGAGTCAATGTGGAGGCTATATACAGGGGGTACCGGTACAGAGTCAATGTGGAGGCTATATACAGGGGGTTCCGGTACAGAGTCAATGTGGAGGCTATATACAGGGGGTACCGGTACAGAGTCAATTTGGAGGCTATATACAGGGGGTACTGGTACAGAGTCAATGTGGAGGCTATATACAGGGGGTACCGGTACAGAGTCAATGTGGAGGCTATATACAGGGGGTTCCGGTACAGAGTCAATGTGGAGGCTATATACAGGGGGTACCGGTACAGAGTCAATGTGGAGGCTATATACAGGGGGTTCCGGTACAGAGTCAATGTGGAGGCTATATACAGGGTATTACGGTACAGAGTCAATGTGGAGGCTATATACAGGGTATTACGGTACAGAGTCAATGTGGAGGCTATATACAGGGGGTACCGGTACAGAGTCAATGTGGAGGCTATATACAGGGGGTTCCGGTACAGAGTCAATGTGGAGGCTATATACAGGGGGTACCGGTACAGAGTCAATGTGGAGGCTATATACAGGGGGTTCCGGTACAGAGTCAATGTGGAGGCTATATACAGGGGGTACCGGTACAGAGTCAATGTGGAGGCTATATACAGGGGGTTCCGGTACAGAGTCAATGTGGAGGCTATATACAGGGGGTACCGGTACAGAGTCAATGTGGAGGCTATATACAGGGGGTACCGGTACAGAGTCAATGTGGAGGCTATATACAGGGGGTACCGGTACAGAGTCAATGTGGAGGCTATATACAGGGGGTTTCGGTACAGAGTCAATGTGGAGGCTATATACAGGGGGTACCGGTACAGAGTCAATGTGGAGGCTATATACAGGGGGTACTGGTACAGAGTCAATGTGGAGGCTATATACAGGGGGTACCGGTACAGAGTCAATGTGGAGGCTATATACAGGGGGTTCCGGTACAGAGTCAATGTGGAGGCTATATACAGGGGGTACCGGTACAGAGTCAATGTGGAGGCTATATACAGGGGGTTCCGGTACAGAGTCAATGTGGAGGCTATATACAGGGGGTACCGGTACAGAGTCAATGTGGAGGCTATATACAGGGGGTACCGGTACAGAGTCAATGTGGAGGCTATATACAGGGGGTACCGGTACAGAGTCAATGTGGAGGCTATATACAGGGGGCACCGGTACAGAGTCAATGTGGAGGCTATATACAGAGGGTTCCGGTACAGAGTCAATGTGGAGGCTATATACAGGGGGTACCGGTACAGAGTCAATGTGGAGGCTATATACAGGGTATTACGGTACAGAGTCAATGTGGAGGCTATATACAGGGTATTACGGTACAGAGTCAATGTGGAGGCTATATACAGGGGGTACCGGTACAGAGTCAATGTGGAGGCTATATACAGGGGGTTCCGGTACAGAGTCAATGTGGAGGCTATATACAGGGGGTACCGGTACAGAGTCAATGTGGAGGCTATATACAGGGGGTTCCGGTACAGAGTCAATGTGGAGGCTATATACAGGGGGTACCGGTACAGAGTCAATGTGGAGGCTATATATAGGGGGTACCGGTACAGAGTCAATGTGGAGACTATATACAGGGGGTTCCGGTACAGAGTCAATGTGGAGGCTATATACAGGGGGTACCGGTACAGAGTCAATGTGGAGGCTATATACAGGGGGGGTACCGGTACAGAGTCAATGTAGAGGCTATATACAGGGTATTATGGTACAGAGTCAATGTGGAGACTATATACAGGGGGGGTACCGGTACAGAGTCAATGTGGAGGCTATATACAGAGGGTACCGGTACAGAGTCAATGTGGAGGCTATATACAGGGGGTACCGGTACAGAGTCAATGTGGAGGCTATATACAGGGGGGGTACCGGTACAGAGTCAATGTGGAGGCTATATACAGAGGGTACCGGTACAGAGTCAATGTGGAGGCTATATACAGGGGGTACCGGTACAGAGTCTATGTGGAGACTATATACAGGGGGTACCGGTACAGAGTCAATGTGGAGGCTATATACAGAGGGTACCGGTACAGAGTCAATGTGGAGACTATATACAGGGGGTACCGGTACAGAATCAATGTGGAGGCTATATATAGGGGGTACCAGTACAGAGTCAGTGTGGAGGCTATACACAGGGGGTACCGGTACAGAGTCAATGTGGAGGCTATATACAGGGGGTACCGGTACAGAGTCAATGTGGAGGCTATATACAGAGGGTGCCGGTACAGAGCCAATGTGGAGACTATGTACAGGGGGTACCGGTACAGAGTCAATGTGGAGGCTATATACAGGGGGTACCGGTACAGAGTCAATGTGGAGGCTATATACAGGGGGTACCGGTACAGAGTCAATGTGGAGGCTATATACAGGGGGTACCGGTACAGAGTCAATGTGGAGGCTATATACAGGGGGTTCCGGTACAGAGTCAATGTGGAGGCTATATACAGGGGGTACCGGTACAGAGTCAATGTGGAGGCTATATACAGGGGGTACTGGTACAGAGTCAATGTGGAGGCTATATACAGGGGGTACCGGTACAGAGTCAATGTGGAGGCTATATACAGGGGGTTCCGGTACAGAGTCAATGTGGAGGCTATATACAGGGGGTACCGGTACAGAGTCAATGTGGAGGCTATATACAGGGGGTTCCGGTACAGAGTCAATGTGGAGGCTATATACAGGGTATTACGGTACAGAGTCAATGTGGAGGCTATATACAGGGTATTACGGTACAGAGTCAATGTGGAGGCTATATACAGGGGGTACCGGTACAGAGTCAATGTGGAGGCTATATACAGGGGGTTCCGGTACAGAGTCAATGTGGAGGCTATATACAGGGGGTACCGGTACAGAGTCAATGTGGAGGCTATATACAGGGGGTTCCGGTACAGAGTCAATGTGGAGGCTATATACAGGGGGTACCGGTACAGAGTCAATGTGGAGGCTATATACAGGGGGTTCCGGTACAGAGTCAATGTGGAGGCTATATACAGGGGGTACCGGTACAGAGTCAATGTGGAGGCTATATACAGGGGGTACCGGTACAGAGTCAATGTGGAGGCTATATACAGGGGGTACCGGTACAGAGTCAATGTGGAGGCTATATACAGGGGGTTCCGGTACAGAGTCAATGTGGAGGCTATATACAGGGGGTACCGGTACAGAGTCAATGTGGAGGCTATATACAGGGGGTACTGGTACAGAGTCAATGTGGAGGCTATATACAGGGGGTACCGGTACAGAGTCAATGTGGAGGCTATATACAGGGGGTTCCGGTACAGAGTCAATGTGGAGGCTATATACAGGGGGTACCGGTACAGAGTCAATGTGGAGGCTATATACAGGGGGTTCCGGTACAGAGTCAATGTGGAGGCTATATACAGGGGGTACCGGTACAGAGTCAATGTGGAGGCTATATACAGGGGGTACCGGTACAGAGTCAATGTGGAGGCTATATACAGGGGGTACCGGTACAGAGTCAATGTGGAGGCTATATACAGGGGGCACCGGTACAGAGTCAATGTGGAGGCTATATACAGAGGGTTCCGGTACAGAGTCAATGTGGAGGCTATATACAGGGGGTACCGGTACAGAGTCAATGTGGAGGCTATATACAGGGTATTACGGTACAGAGTCAATGTGGAGGCTATATACAGGGTATTACGGTACAGAGTCAATGTGGAGGCTATATACAGGGGGTACCGGTACAGAGTCAATGTGGAGGCTATATACAGGGGGTTCCGGTACAGAGTCAATGTGGAGGCTATATACAGGGGGTACCGGTACAGAGTCAATGTGGAGGCTATATACAGGGGGTTCCGGTACAGAGTCAATGTGGAGGCTATATACAGGGGGTACCGGTACAGAGTCAATGTGGAGGCTATATATAGGGGGTACCGGTACAGAGTCAATGTGGAGGCTATATACAGGGGGTACCGGTACAGAGTCAATGTGGAGGCTATATATAGGGGGTACCGGTACAGAGTCAATGTGGAGACTATATACAGGGGGTTCCGGTACAGAGTCAATGTGGAGGCTATATACAGGGGGTACCGGTACAGAGTCAATGTGGAGGCTATATACAGGGGGGGTACCGGTACAGAGTCAATGTAGAGGCTATATACAGGGTATTATGGTACAGAGTCAATGTGGAGACTATATACAGGGGGGGTACCGGTACAGAGTCAATGTGGAGGCTATATACAGAGGGTACCGGTACAGAGTCAATGTGGAGGCTATATACAGGGGGTACCGGTACAGAGTCAATGTGGAGGCTATATACAGGGGGTACCGGTACAGAATCAATGTGGAGGCTATATACAGGGGGTACCAGTACAGAGTCAATGTGGAGGCTATATACAGTGGGTACTGGTACAGAGTCAATGTGGAGGCTATATACAGGGGGTACCGGTACAGAATCAATGTGGAGGCAATATACAGGGGGTACCGGTACAGAATCAATGTGGAGGCTATATACAGGGGGTACCGGTACTGAGTCAATGTGGAGGCTATATACAGGGGGTAGCGGTACAGAATCAATGTGGAGGCTATATACAGGGGGTACCAGTACAGAGTCAATGTGGAGGCTATATACAGGGGGTACTGGTACAGAGTCAATGTGGAGGCTATATACAGGGGGTACCGGTACAGAATCAATGTGGAGGCTATATACAGGGGGTAGCGGTACAGAATCAATGTGGAGGCTATATACAGGGGGTACCGGTACAGAGTCAATGTGGAGGCTATATACAGGGGGTACCGGTACAGAGTCAATGTGGAGGCTATATACAGAGGGTACTGGTACAGAGTCAATGTGGAGACTATAAACAGGGGGTACCGGTACAGAATCAATGTGGAGACTATATACAGGGGGTACCGGTACAGAGTCAATGTGGAGGCTATATACAGAGGGTACCGGTACAGAGTCAATGTGGAGACTATATACAGGGGGTACCGGTACAGAATCAATGTGGAGGCTATATACAGGGGGTACCGGTACAGAATCAAAGTGGAGGCTATATACAGGGGGTACCAGTACAGAGTCAATGTGGAGGCTATATACAGGGGGTACCGGTACAGAGTCAATGTGGAGGCTATATACAGGGGTACCGGTACAGAATCAATGTGGAGGCTATATACAGGGGGTACCGGTACAGAGTCAATGTGGAGGCTATATACAGGGGGTACCAGTACAGAGTCAATGTGGAGGCTATATACAGGGGGTACCGGTACAGAGTCAATGTCTGGGGGCACCGGTGCCGAGGTAATTGAGATAATATGTACATGTAGGTAGAGTTATTAAAGTGACTATGCATAGATAATAACAGAGAGTAGCAGCAGCAAAGAAGGGGGGGGCAAAGCAAGTAGTCTGGGTAGCCATTTGATTAGATGTTCAGGAGTCTTATGGCTTGGGGGGGTAGAAGCTGTTTAGAAGCCTTTTGGACCTAGACTTTGTGCTCCGGTACCACTTGCCGTAAGGTAGCAGGGAGAATCAAATCAAATCAAATCAAATTTTATTTGTCACATACACATGGTTAGCAGATGTTAATGCGAGTGTAGCGAAATGCTTGTGCTTCTAGTTCCGACAATGCAGTAATAACCAACAAGTAATCTAACTAACAATTCCAAAACTACTGTCTTATACACAGTGGAAGGGGATAAAGAATATGTACATAAGGATATATGAATGAGTGATGGTACAGAGCAGCATAGGCAAGATACAGTAGATGGTATCGAGTACAGTATATACATATGAGATGAGTATGTAAACAAAGTGGCATAGTTAAAGTGGCTAGTGATACATGTATTACATAAGGATACAGTCGATGATATAGAGTACAGTATATACGTATGCATATGAGATGAATAATGTAGGGTAAGTAACATTATATAAGGTAGCATTGTTTAAAGTGGCTAGTGATATATTTACATCATTTCCCATCAATTCCCATTATTAAAGTGGCTGGAGTTGAGTCAGTGTCAGTGTCAGTGTGTTGGCAGCAGCCACTCAATGTTAGTGGTGGCTGTTTAACAGTCTGATGGCCTTGAGATAGAAGCTGTTTTTCAGTCTCTCAGTCTCTCAGTCTCTCGGTCCAGAACAATCTATGACTAGGGTGGTGGACAATTTTTAGGGCCTTCCTCTGACACCGCCTGGTATAGAGGTCATGGATGGCAAGAAGCTTGGCACGGGTGATGTACTGGGCCGTTCGCAATACCTTCTTTCTGGGATAATGGTGTTGATGTGAGCCATGATCAGCCTTTCCAAGCATTTCATGGCAACAGATGTGATTGCTATGGGTCGGTAGTCGTTTAGGCAGGTTACCTTAGTGTTCTTGGGCACAGGCACTATGGTGGTCTGCTTGAAACATGTTGGTATTACAGACTTGGACAGGGAGAGGTTGAAAATGTCAGTGAAGACACTTGACAGTTGGTCAGTGCATTCTGACAGTACACATCCTGGTAATCTGTCTGGCCCTGCGGCCTTGTGATTGTTGACCTGTTTAAAGGTCTTACTCACATTGGCTGGGTGTATATAGGTACTCACAGTGTGGTTGGAGGTGTTGGGTGTATATAGGTACTCACAGTGTGGTTGGACGTGTTGGGTGTATATAGGTACTCACAGTGTGGTTGGACGTGTTGGGTGTATATAGGTACTCACAGTGTGGTTGGAGGTGTTGGGTGTATATAGGTACTCACAGTGTGGTTGGACGTGTTGGGTGTATATAGGTACTCACAGTGTGGTTGGAGGTGTTGGGTGTATATAGGTACTCACAGTGTGGTTGGAGGTGTTGGGTGTATATAGGTACTCACAGTGTGGTTGGAGGTGTTGGGTGTATATAGGTACTCACAGTGTGGTTGGAGGTGTTGGGTGTATATAGGTACTCACAGTGTGGTTGGAGGTGTTGGGTGTATATAGGTACTCACAGTGTGGTTGGAGGTGTTGGGTGTTTATAGGTACTCACAGTGTGGTTGATGGATTTGGGTGTATGTCGGTACTCACAGTGTGGTTGGAGGTGTTGGGTGTATATAGGTACTCACAGTGTGGTTGGAGGTGTTGGGTGTTTATAGGTACTCACAGTGTGGTTGATGGATTTGGGTGTATGTCGGTACTCACAGTGTGGTTGGAGGTGTTGGGTGTATATAGGTACTCACAGTGTGGTTGGAGGTGTTGGGTGTTTATAGGTACTCACAGTGTGGTTGATGGATTTGGGTGTATGTCGGTACTCACAGTGTGGTTGGAGGTGTTGGGTGTATATAGGTACTCACAGTGTGGTTGGACGTGTTGGGTGTATATAGGTACTCACAGTGTGGTTGGAGGTGTTAGGTGTATATAGGTACTCACAGTGTGGTTGGTGGAGTTGGTGGTTTGAGAGCCTTTCCCTGGGTGGTGGATGTCGTCTTTCTGACGTTTCTGACCACTGCAGCTGGAACCCATCCTTTACAATGGTCTGATCCACACCAGTGTCTCTAGGGTCATGCCCTGTGCTGAAAATTAACACATCAATTAATCGATCGATCGATCAATCCATCAATCGATCAAATCAATCAATCAAATCAAATCAATTCATGTTACTTTCCCCAGAGGAGTGAAATTTGATTTGTGAAAAGTGGAAACATAATAAAAGTTTTTAAAAAACAAAGTCCATAAAAAAGAGTGTATCTATTATCCTCTGGGATTCAGTAAACTGAAATATTAAATTCACAGTCTGTCAGTTTGTGGATAGAACACAGAAAGCTAACATTATGTATCAGAACAGTTGCCAGTTCATCTTTAGGAACTGTTTACTGCCTGTAGCGTCCTGTATACACCTATGTCAAAGGAAGCTGTGGAAGGATCTGTGATGTAGGCTGCCATCTGAGGTGGCACCCTATTCCCTAGTGCACTACTATCAGTATGGGCCCTGGACAAAACTAGCGCACTATTTTGGGCATAGGGTGCCATGTGTGATACGACTCGGTTTACACTCTACAAGGTGTTGAAAAGCGTTTCACAGGGATGCTGGTCTCATGTCAACTCCAACGCTTCCCACAGTTGTGTCAAGTTGGCTGGATGTCCTTTGGGTGGTGGACCAATTATTGATACACGCGGGAAACTGTTGAGCTTTCTTGTGTTGCAGTTCTTGACACACTCAAACCGGTACGCCTTGCACCAACTGCCCCCTTGTTCAAAGACGCTTAAATATTTTTTGCCTTGCCCATTCACCCTCTGAATGGCACACGTACGCAATCCATGTCTCAGTTGTCTCAAGGCATAAACATCCTCATTTAACCTGTCTCCTCCCGTAGATTTAACAGGTGATATCAATAAGGAATCATAGCTTTCACCTGGATTCACCTGGTCAGTCTGTCATAATGTTTTGTGCAATCAGTGTATGATGCTTTAAAATATATAACATTATATCGGATCAAAAAAAGGTAAGAAAATATACTTTTTTACAAACAACACTAAAACACAATTTCAGATAGCTACAATATGAATTATTATAATTTATTCTTAAATACCTTGGAACTTGGTCTTCACTTGTGTCATCAAAAGCATTCCAGTTTGAAGTGTCTGCTATTTCCTTATTCAACTCTCTCTCTCTCTCTCTCTCTCTCTCTCTCTCTCTCTCTCTCTCTCTCTCTCTCTCTCTCTCTCTCTCTCTCTCTCTCATAACTCAAACCTTCAGAAGACACAAACACACAAACACACTGTTGAGCGCCCTGTGTCTATCCTTAGGGACAACATCAGTTGAACTAGATTAGACAGTAGTTGTTGTGTTTATTTATACTGATGGTCCACTCCCTTTCCTGCATTGGAATGGCCACATTGTGTGTGTGTGTGTGTGTGTGTGTGTGTGTGTGTGTGTGTGTGTGTGTGTGTGTGTGTGTGTGTGTGTGTGTGTGTGTGTGTGTGTGTGTGTGTGTGTGCTTGCGTGCTTGCGTGCTTGCGGGCGTCTCTGTGCATTGACGGTTTGCAGTGGTCATAATTGACTCGTTGACTACAATAACAATTATATTGGACTACTGATTTCTGTGTCTGATTTCTGTTATTAGGTGTTTGTGTGGAGGTAGGGATATAAATGCTAGTTTCTGTACTTCAACAGGATCTGCTATAGGATGTTGTTTACTAGCCAACAGTAATGCATTTCCTGATTGGGCTATTAAACTGTTCAAATCTGGTACTAGGGTATCTGGTACTAATCTGGTACCAGTAATCTGGTACTAATCTGGTACTAGGGTATCTGGTACTAATCTGGTACCAGTAATCTGGTACTAATCTGGTACTAGGGTATCTGGTACTAATCTGGTACCAGTAATCTGGTACTAATCTGGTACTAGGGACAGCTAGGGTCCTGTCTCAGACTGGTACTGTAAATAGGGTCCTGTCTCAGACTGATACTGTAAATAGGGTCCTGTCTCAGACTGGTACCGTAAATAGGGTCCTGTCTCAGACTGGTACTGTAAATAGGGTCCTGTCTCAGACTGGTACTGTAAATAGGGTCCTGTCTCAGACTGATACTGTAAATAGGGTCCTGTCTCAGACTGGTACCGTAAATAGGGTCCTGTCTCAGACTGGTACTGTAAATAGGGTCCTGTCTCAGACTGGTACTGTAAATA
>NW_027258915.1:0-47758 GCF_045791955.1 Oncorhynchus clarkii lewisi | reverse complement strand
GAACTCCTCCCCCTATAGTTTCTGCAGAACCTTGAAGGTTTGCAGACTTCCCTTGGAACAGGGATTGGAACTGACTCCTCCCCCTATAGTTTCTGTGGAACCTTGATTGTTTGCAGACATCCCTTGGAACAGGGATTGGAACTGACTCCTCCCCCTATAGTTTCTGTGGAACCTTGATGGTTTGCAGACGTCCCTTGGAACAGGGATTGGAACTGACTCCTCCCCCTGTAGTTTCTGTGGAACCTTGATGGTTTGCAGACGTCCCTTGGAACAGGGATTGGAACTGACTCCTCCCTCTGTAGTTTCTGTGGAACCTTGATGGTTTGCAGACGTCCCTTGGAACAGGGATTGGAACTGACTCCTCCCCCTGTAGTTTCTGTGGAACCTTGATGGTTTGCAGACGTCCCTTGGAACAGGGATTGGAACTGACTCCTCCCCCTGTAGTTTCTGTGGAACCTTGATGGTTTGCAGACGTCCCTTGGAACAGGGATTGGAACTGACTCCTCCCCCTGTAGTTTCTGTGGAACCTTGAAGGTTTGCAGACGTCCCTTGGAACAGGGATTGGAACTGACTCCTCCCCCTATAGTTTCTGTGGAACCTTCCTTCAGTCAGTTGATTTTGGGTTTATGTACATTTTGTTCCTGCACGTTAGATCTGACTTTTTTTTTAAAGTTAAGACTTTATAAGACAGTCCTTTGTAAGACAATCCTTTGTAGACAGTCATTTATAAGACAGTCCTTTGTAAGACAGTCATATATAATAAGACAGTCCTTTGTAAGACAGTCCTTTGTAAGACAGTCCTTTGTAAGACAGTCCTTTATAAGACAGTCCTTTGTAAGACAGTCCTTTATAAGACAGTCCTTTGTAAGACAGTCCTTTGTAAGACAGTCCTTTATAAGACAGTCCTTTCTAAGACAGTCCTTTATAAGACAGTCCTTTGTAAGACAGTCCTTTGTAAGACAGTCCTTTATAAAGACAGTCCTTTATAAGACAGTCCTTTGTAAAAAACAGTCCTTTATAAGACAGTCCTTTGTAAGACAGTCCTTTATAAGATAGTCCTTTATAAGACAGTCCTTTGTAAGACAGTCCTTTATAAGACAGTCCTTTGTAAGACAGTCCTTTGTAAGACAGTCCTTTGTAAGACAGTCCTTTGTAAGACAGTCCTTTATAAGACAGTCCTTTGTAAGACAGTCCTTTATAAGACAGTCCTTTGTAAGACAGTCCTTTATAAGACAGTCCTTTGTAAGACAGTCCTTTGTAAGACAGTCCTTTATAAGACAGTCCTTTGTAAGACAGTCCTTTGTAAGACAGTCCTTTGTATATTTTAAAGCACTTTGGTTTATTTCCATTGTCATCATTTGTATTTTTGAATTTTTGAGAAATAAAACCGTTGTTTGTTTGCACCCTACGCAGTTGTCTCTCGTTGCCTGCTTGGTCATCCCTGACAGTTAGTAAATGATAAATGTGTCTACTCTGGTCTTGGCACGTGCTCTCCAGCCAACAGCCAACAGCTCACAGATCCAGTGTGTGTTGGCTAGTCTACAATATGACATTATTATTTGTGTTTGTCAAACGGCAGTCAAGCATCAATCATCATGTCACCAGAATAAGACCCTCAATATTTATTGTGAAGGAGCATCAAGCTCATCACCGCGCACTTTCACCAGCCTGTGAAGTTCATCATCATTTATTTCATCTGTAGTCTAATAAACTGCATGCCTTTCCCGAGTCGTAGTGGGAGGACCACACTGATGGAAACTGCCTGTTTCCATCAGAGCTGTTGTGATTTTGTTTATACGGTATTACTTTACTCACATAAAAATTGTTTACGGAAAAGGGGTTAGTAACACAATGTTATCACTAGCCATGCTTTACCAATTGAGCTACAGAGAACCACACGGAGTTACAGAGAACCACACTGAGTTACAGAGAACCACAGAGTTAAAGAGAACCACACTGAATTACAGAGAACTACACAGAGTTACAGAGAACCACACTGAGTAACAGAGAACAACACAGAGTAACAGAGAACCACACAGAGTTACAGAGAACCACACTGAGTTACAGAGAACCACACTGAGTTACAGAGAACCACACAGAGTTACAGAGAACCACACTGAGTTACAGAGAACCACACAGAGTTACAGAGAACCACACAGAGTTACAGAAAACCACACTGAGTTACAGAGACCCACACGTAGTTACAGAGAACCACACAGAGTTACAGAGAACCACACTAAGTTACTGAGAACCACACTGAGTTACAGAGACCCACACTGAGTTACAGAGAACCACACTGAATTACAGAGAACCACACAGAGTTACAGAGAACCACACAGAGTTACAGAGAACCACACTGAGTTACAGAGACCCACACGTAGTTACAGAGAACCACACAGAGTTACAGAGAACCACACTGAGTTACTGAGAACCACACTGAGTTACAGAGAACCACACTGAGTTACAGAGAACCACACTGAGTTACAGAGAACCACACTGAGTTACAGAGACCCACACGTAGTTACAGAGAACCACACTGAGAACCAACTGGCAATTATTTTATTTATATTATGATTCTGTTTGTTTCATATCTTCAAAGTAGTTAAAACGCTGTCAGTTCCACTTTAACACCTAACAAACACTTTAAAATAGTCCAGGCCCTGTTGTTATCTCATATCCCAGTGATAATGCCTTACATTACATTACACCTGGGAAGAAAACGTGTCATTTGCTCAACTATTGGCTCAACTTACACCCTGCAAATATTATGACTGTATTAGCCCACACAGCCACAAGGATGCACTTTCATGCTCGGTTTATGACCTCACCTTGTAGCTTGTAGAGACCCCAACTGATGTATAAAACAATCTTAAATGTATCATCTACGTTGGTTTAGATACAAGCATCATGACATCTCTAACGAAAATATAAACGCAACATGAGACAATTTCAACGGTTACAGTTCATATAAGGAAATCAGTCAATTGAAATAAATTCATTAGGTCCTAATCTATGGATTTCACATGACTGGGCAGGGGCGCAGCCACGGGTGGGCCTGGGAAGGCATTAGCCCCCCACTCGGGAACCAGGTCCAGCCAATCAGATTGAGTTTTAAAGTTGAGGGTGATGGATGGTCTCTGTAACGTTGTGATAAAGTTCAGGGTGATGGATGGTCTCTGTAACGTTGTGATAAAGGAACTCTCAGGAGTACAGTATTCACGCTGCTTCAAGCAGACAGAGTACTGTGTACAACAGATATAGTGTAGTGCACCAAATGTAATTAAATCCACAGCGGAGTAACTCCGGTTAGAACAACACTACTGTGGATCCCGTTGGTTTCTCAAGGTGCTGAACTGTCCAACTGAACACAGTGTAGTGCACCATACATTGGAGTTACTTCAAGTACAAGTCATTTTACTCATTGACAGTTTTTGACAGAGTACTATGGTAGGTACTGTGAGTATTATAGGTTTATCAAGGTACTGTAGTATTAATAGTGGAACATACAGTGGAGTAACTTCAAGTGCAAGATATTTTGCTCAGTGACACTCATTGCCTGTGGGTTTATTATAGTCCATGATGTAACAGATAGGATTACCACATTCCATGATGTAATAGATAGGATTATCACATTCCATGATGTAATAGATAGGATTATCACATTCCATGATGTAATAGATAGGATTATCACATTCCATGATGTAATAGATAGGATTATCACATTCCATGATGTATAGATAGGATTATCACATTCCATGATGTAATAGATAGGATTATCACATTCCATGATGTAATAGATAGGATTATCACATTCCATGATGTAATAGATAGGATTATCATATTCCCTGTTGTAATAGATAGGATTATCACATTATATGATGTAATAGATAGGATTATCACATTCCATGATGTAATAGATAGTATTATCATAGAAATAGACATTATAAATAGACAAAGATTTTTTTAAAACATTTGGATGCAGCCAGGGTCAGTCTGTTATATCTGGAGTATTTCTCCTGTCTTATCCGGTGTCCTGTGTGAATTTAAGTATGCTCTCTCTTTTTCTCTCTTTATTTCTCTATTTCTTTCTCTCTCTTGGAGGACCCTGTGCCTTAGGACCATGCCTCAGGACTGCCTGGCCTGATGACTCCTTGCTGTCCCCAGTCCACCTGGCCGTGCTGCTGCTCCAGTTTCAACTGTTCTGCCTGCTGCTATGGAACCCTGACCTGTTCACCGGACGTGCTACCTGTCCCAGACCTGCTGTCTACCTGCTGCGGTAGAGATACTCTGATTTACTCCTGAGGTGCTGACCTGTTGCACTCTTGACAACCACTGTGATTATAATTATTTGACCCTGCTGGTCATCTATGAACATTTGAACATCTTGGCCATGTTCTGTTATAATCTCCACCCGGCACAGCCAGAAGAGGACTGGCCTTTCTAGGGAGTTTTTCCTAGCCACCGTGCTTCTACACCTGCATTGCTTGCTGTTTGGAGTTTTAGGCTGGGTTTCTGTACAGCACTTTGAGATATCAGCTGATGTAAAAACAGCTTTATAAATGCATTTGATTGATTGATTGATTGTCTCAGGGTAGTAAATTGGTGGGTTGCGGATATCCCTCTAGTGGTGTGGGGGCTGTGCTTTGGCAAAGTAGGTGGGGTTATATCCTTCCTGTTTGGCCCTGTCCGGGGGTGTCGTCGGACGGGGCCACAGTGTCTCCCGACCCCTCCCGTCTCAGCCTCCAGTATTTATGCTGCAGTAATTTATGTATCAGGGGCTAGGATCAGTCTGTTATATCTGGAGTATTTCTCCTATCTTCTCCGGTGTCCTGTGTGAATTTAAGTATGCCTCTCATTAATGTAAATATGCCTTGTCCATTGCTGTGCTGGTTAGTGTTAATTGGCTTATTTCACTGTAGAGCCTCTAGCCCTGCTCATTATACCTTATCCAACCTTTCAGTTCCACCATGCGATGACATCACCTGGTTTCAATGATGTTTCTAGAGACAATATCTCTCTCATCATCACTCAATACCTAGGTTTACCTCCACTGTATTCACATCCTACCATACCTTTGTCTGTACATTATACCTTGAAGCTATTTTATCGCCCCCAGAAACCTCCTTTTACTCTCTGTTCCAGACGTTCTAGACGTCCAATTCTCATAGTTTTTAGCCGTACCCTTATCCTACTCCTCCTCTGTTCCTCTGGTGATGTAGAGGTGAATCCAGGCCCTGCAGTGCCTAGCTCCACTCCTATTCCCCAGGTGCTCTCTTTTGATGACTTCTGTAACCGTAATGCCTTGGTTTCATGCATGTTAACATTAGAAGCCTCCTCCCTAAGTTTGTTTTATTCACTGCTTTAGCACACTCTGCCAACCCGGATGTTCTAGCTGTGTCTGAATCCTGGCTTAGGAAGACCACCAAAAATTCTGAAATCTTCATCCCTAACTACAACATCTGTACCCAAACAATTTGAACTTCTACTTTTAAAAATCCACCTCTCTAAAAACAAGTCTCTCACCGTTGCCGCCTGCTATAGACCACCCTCTGCCCTCAGCTGTGCTCTGGACACCATATGTGAACTGATTGCCCCCCATCTATCTTCAGAGCTCGTGCTGCTAGGCGACCTAAACTGGAACATGCTTTAACACCCCTGCCATCCTACAATCTGAGCTTGATGCCCGCAATATCACACAAATTATCAATGAACCTACCAGGTACTACCCCAAAGCCGTAAACACGGGCATCCTTATAGATATCATCCTAACCAACTTGCCCTCTAAATACACGTCTGCTGTTTTCAACCAAGATCTCAGCGATCACTGCCTCATTGCCTGCATCCGTAATGGGTCAGTGGTCAAACGACCTCCACTCATCACTATCAAACGCTCCCTGAAACACTTCAGCGAGCAGGCCTTTCTAATCGACCTGACCGGGGTATCTTGGAAGGATATGGACCTCATCCCATCAGTAGAGGATGCCTGGTTATTTTTTTAAATGCCTTCCTCACCATCTTAAATAAGCATGCCCCATTCAAGAAATGTAGAACCAGGAACAGATATAGCCCTAGGTTCTCTCCAGACCTGACTGCACTTAACCGACACAAAAACATCCTATGGCATTCTGCATTAGCATCGAACAGCCCCCGTGATATGCAACTTTTCAGGGAAGCTAGAAACCAATATACACAGGCAGTTAGAAAAGCCAAGGCTAGTTTTTTCAAGCAGAAATTTGCTTCCTTCAACACAAACTCAAAAAAGTTCTGGGACAATGGAAAGTCCATGAAGAACACCTCCTCCCAGCTGCCCACTGCACTGAGGATAGGAAACACTGTCACCACCGATAAATCCACTATAATTGAGAATTTCAATAAGCATTTTTCTATGGCTGGCCATGCTTTCCACCTGGCTACCCCTACCCCGGTCAACAGCACTGCACCCCCCACAGCAACTCGCCCAAGCCTTCCCCATTTCCCCTTCTCCCAAATCCAGTCAGCTGATGTTCTGAAAGAGCTGCAAAATCTGGATGCCTACAAATCAACCGGGCTAGATAATCTGGACCCTTTCTTTCTAAAATGATCTGCCGAAATTGTTGCAACCCCTATTACTAGCCTGTTCAACCCAAACTGCTACAGACCTATATCTAACCTACCCTGCCATTCTAAAGTCTTCGAAAGCCAAGTCAACAAACAGATTACCGACCATTTCGATTCCCACCATACTATTTCCACTAAGCTATCTGGTTTCAGAGCTGGTTATGGGTGCACCTCAGCCACGCTCAAGGTCCTAAACGATATCTTAACCTCCATCTATAAGAAACAATACTGTGCAGCCGTATTCATTGACCTTGCCAAGGCTTTCGACTCTGTCAATCACCACATCCTCATCGGCAGACTCGATAGCCTTGGTTTCTCAAATGATTGCCTCGCCTGGTTCACCAACTACTTCTCTGATAGAGTTCAGTGTGTCAAATCGGAGGGGCTGTTGTCCGGGCCTCTGGCAGTCTCTATGGGGGTGCCTCAGGGTTCAATTCTTGGACCGACTCTCTTCTCTGTATACATCAATGATGTCGCTCTTGCTGCTGGTGAGTCTCTGATCCACCTCTACGCAGACGACACCATTCTGTATACTTCTGGCCCTTCTTTGGACACTGTGTTAACAACCCTCCAGACAAGCTTCAATGCCATACAACTCTCCTTCTGTGGGCTCCAATTGCTCTTAAAAACAAGTAAAATTAAATGTATGCTCTTCAACCGATCGCTGCCTGCACCCGCCCGCCCGTCCAACATCACAACTCTGGACGGTTCTGACTTAGAATATGTGGACAACTACAAATACCTAGGTGTCTGGTTAGACTGTAAACTCTCCTTCCAGACTCACATCAAACATCTCCAATCCAAAGTTAAATCTATAATTGGCTTCCTATTTCACAACAAAGCATCCTTCACTCATGCTGCCAAACATACCCTTGTAAAACTGACCATCCTACCGATCCTCAACTTCGGCGATGTCATTTACAAAATAGCCTCCAATACCCTACTCAATAAATTGGATGCAATCTATCACAGTGCCATCCGTTTTGTCACCAAAGCCCCATACACAACCCACCACTGAGACCTGTACACTCTCGTTGGCTGCCCCTCACTTCATACTCGTCGCCAAACACACTAGCTCCAGGTCATCTACAAGACCCTGCTAGGTAAAGTCCCACCTTATCTCAGCTCGCTGGTCACCATAGCAGCACCCACCTGTAGCACGCGCTCCAGCAGGTATATCTCTCTGGTCACCCCCAAAACCAAATCTTCCTTTGGCCGCCTCTCCTTCCAGTTCTCTGCTGCCAATGACTGGAACGAACTACAAAAATCTCTGAAACTGGAAACACTTATCTCCCTCACTAGCTTTAAGCACCAGCTGTCAGAGCAGCTCACAGATTACTGCACCTGTGCATAGCCCATCTATAATTTAGCCCAAACAACTACCTCCCCCCTAATGTAATTATTTATTTATTTTGCTCCTTTGCACCCCATTATTTCTATCTCTACTTTGCACATTCTTCCACTGCAAATCTACCATTCCAGTGTTTTACTTGCTATATTGTATTTACCCTGACCTGTTCACATGACGAGCTACCTGCTGTTTTTGACTCTCTCTCTCTACTGCACCTGCTGTCTCTAACTCTGAATGATCGGCTATGAAAAGCCAACTGACATTTACTCCTGAGGTGCTGACCTGTTGCACCCTCGACAACCACTGTGATTATTATTATTGAACCCTGCTGGTCATCTATGAACGCTTGAACATCTTGGCCATGTTCTGTTATAATCTCCACCCTGTCACAACCAGAAGAGGACTGGCCACCCCTCATAGCCTGGTTCCTCTCCACCCGGTACAGCCAGAAGAGGACTGGCCAACCCTCATAGCCTGGTTCCTCTCCACCCGGTACAGCCAGAAGAGGACTGGCCACCCCTCATAGCCTGGTTCCTCTCCACCCAGTACAGCCAGTAGAGGACTGGCCACCCCTCATAGCCTGGTTCCTCTCCACCCAGTACAGTCAGAAGAGGACTGGCCACCCCTCATAGCCTGGTTCCTCTCCACCCTGTACAGTCAGTAGAGGACTGGCCACCCCTCATAGCCTGGTTCCTCTCCACCCGGTACAGTCAGAAGAGGACTGGCCACCCCTCATAGCCTGGTTCCTCTCTACCCAGTACAGTCAGTAGAGGACTGGCCACCCCTCATAGCCTGGTTCCTTGGAGTTGAAGTTTTTTCCAAGCCACCATGCTTCTACATCTGCATCGCTTTCCGTTTGTGGTTTTAGACTGGGTTTCTGTAATAGCACTTTGTGACATCAGCTGATGTAAAAAGGTGCCTTATTAATTGATTTGAATGATTGAAGAGCTGGATCCTTTTTAATTGTGAAACGGCAGTCAAGCGTCGATTATCATCTCACCAGGATAAGACCCTCAATATTTATTGGAAAGGAGCATCAAGCTCATCACTGTGCACTTTCCCCACCCTGTGAAGTTCATCAAGCTCATCACCGTGCACTTTCCCCACCCTGTGAAGTTCATCAAGCTCATTACTGTGCACATTCACCGCCCTGTGAAGTTCCATC
The DNA here is from genome assembly GCF_045791955.1 of Oncorhynchus clarkii lewisi. Classification (NCBI taxonomy): domain Eukaryota; kingdom Metazoa; phylum Chordata; class Actinopteri; order Salmoniformes; family Salmonidae; genus Oncorhynchus; species Oncorhynchus clarkii. The sequence goes on along the minus strand of NW_027258915.1, from coordinate 38,645 downwards.
ATCATTTATTGAATCGAGTCGCAGTGGGAAGGAACACACAACATGTCATCACGTGACTCCAAGTTTACTTTGATATGATGGTTATTTATTTGTATATATTTTTATTTGATCAATACTTGCACATAAAAGTGTTTCCACCGACATTTCTCGCATAATTCATTTTACCGACACTAAAAGATCCTACCTTGTCTAGCGAACCCACAATTGCTAATGCCCCAGATAGTCAACTAGTCTAAAGAAGGCCAGTTTTATTGCTTCTTTAATCAGCACAACAGTTTTCAGCTGTGCTAACATAATTGCAAAAGGGTTTTCTAATCATCAATTAGCCTTTTAAAATGATAAACTTGGATTAGCTAACACAACGTGCCATTGGAACACAGGAGTGATGGTTGCTGATAATGGGCCTCTGTACGCCTATGTAGATATTCCATTACAGACTACGTGGTGTTTCCATCCTGAATCCATGGATAGATGTACTTTACCCACCCAATCAGATGGTGTTTCCAACCTGAATCCATCGATAGATGTGTCTTACCCACCCAATCAGATGGTGTTTCCATCCTGAATCCATCGATAGATGTGTCTTACCCACCCAATCAGATGGTGTTTCCAACCTGAATCCATCGATAGATGTGTCTTACCCACCCAATCAGATGGTGTTTCCAACATGAATCCATCGATAGATGTACTTTACCCACCCAATCAGATGGTGTTTCCATCCTGAATCCATCGATAGATGTGTCTTACCCACCCAATCAGACTACGTGGTGTTTCCAACCTGAATCCATCGATAGATGTGTCTTACCCACCCAATCAGATGGTGTTTCCAACCTGAATCCATCGATAGATGTGTCTTACCCACCCAATCAGATGGTGTTTCCATCCTGAATCCATCGATAGATGTGTCTTACCCACCCAATCAGACTACGTGGTGTTTCCAACCTGAATCCATCGATAGATGTGTCTTACCCACCCAATCAGATGGTGTTTCCAACCTGAATCCATCGATAGATGTACTTTACCCACCCAATCAGATGGTGTTTCCAACCTGAATCCATCGATAGATGTACTTTACCCACCCAATCAGATGGTGTTTCCATCCTGAATCCATCGATAGATGTACTTTACCCACCCAATCAGATGGTGTTTCCAACCTGAATCCATCGATAGATGTGTCTTACCCACCCAATCAGATGGTGTTTCCAACCTGAATCCATCTATAGATGTACTTTACCCACCCAATCAGATGGTGTTTCCAACCTGAATCCATCTATAGATGTACTTTACCCACCCAATCAGATGGTGTTTCCAACCTGAATCCATCGATAGATGTGTCTTACCCACCCAATCAGATGGTGTTTCCAACCTGAATCCATCGATAGATGTACTTTACCCACCCAATCAGATGGTGTTTCCATCCTGAATCCATCGATAGATGTGTCTTACCCACCCAATCAGATGGTGTTTCCATCCTGAATCCATCGATAGATGTGTCTTACCCACCCAATCAGATGGTGTTTCCAACCTGAATCCATCGATAGATGTGTCTTACCCACCCAATCAGACTACGTGGTGTTTCCATCCTGAATCCATCGATAGATGTGTCTTACCCACCCAATCAGATGGTGTTTCCAACCTGAATCCATCGATAGATGTGTCTTACCCACCCAATCAGACTACGTGGTGTTTCCAACCTGAATCCATCGATAGATGTACTTTACCCACCCAATCAGATGGTGTTTCCATCCTGAATCCATCGATAGATGTACTTTACCCACCCAATCAGACTACGTGGTGTTTCCATCCTGAATCCATCGATATATGTACTTTACCCACCCAATCAGACTACGTGGTGTTTCTGGCTAGCAACACTCTTACAGACACTTTTTCATGACGTATTTTGGTATTTTTGCCCCTTTGCTGTTGTCTGTACCTAACAATGTTTGTGCCATGTTTGTGTTGCTACCATGTTTTGTTGATGTCATGTTGTGTTGCTACCATGTTGTGTTGCTACCATGTTGTGTTGATATCATGTTATGTTGATGTCATGTTGTGTTGTGTCGATACCATGTTGTGTTGCTACCATGTTGTGTTGCTACCATGTTGTGTTGCTACCATGTTGTGTTGATATCATGTTATGTTGATGTCATGTTGTGTTGCTACCATGTTGTGTTGCTACCATGTTGTGTTGCTACCATGTTGTGTTGATGTCATGTTGTGTTGCTATCATGTTGTGTTGATGTCATGTTGTGTTGCTATCATGTTTGTGTTGAATCCCAGCCCCCGTCCCCACAGGAGACCTTCAGCCTCTTGGTAGGCCGTCATTGTAAATATGAATTTATTCTTAATTGACTTGCCTAGTTAAATAAAGGTTAAATAAATAAATATAAACTGTAATAAATAAAACATGTTTATGAATGCCATGGCCAATTTATCAGTGAGACTTCAGTAAATTGCCACGTTCATGAATTCCTGCTGGGCATTCAAACAATCCTGGCTAGCGTCATGCTGGTATAATTCCATTAATTCTTTAGGGAAAAGGGGATACCTAGTCAGTACAACTGAATGCCTTAAAATGAAACGTGTCTTCCTCATTTAACCCAACCCCTCTGAATCAGAGAGATGCTGCCTTAATCGACATCCACGGCGCCCAGGGAACAGTGGGTTATTTGCGTTGCTCAGGGGGCAGAACAGCAGATTTTTTTTACCTTGTCAGCTCAGGGATTCAATCCAGCAACCTTCCAGTTACTGGCCCAACGCTCTAACCACTAGGCTACCTGCCACCCCCTTATATATACTATATAAGCGTTGTTATATATATCCTTATATATCCTCACCAGCGTCATGCTGGTGTATCTGAAAGCATAAATGATTGTTTGTCTTAACACGGGTGAATTTCACACAATAACACTAGAGCTAACATTAACATACACACTGATCCTAGGTGGAAATGCCCCCGTAACAACCCAAGTTATCTTCTCTGTTTCTCACCATTTGGACGGAGAAGATCAACCCAAGTTATCTTCTCTGTTTCTCACCCATTTGGACGGAGAAGATCAACCCAAGTTATCTTCTCTGTTTCTCACCCATTTGGACGGAGAAGATCAACCCAAGTTATCTTCTCTGTTTCTCACCCATTTGGACGGAGAAGATCAACCCAAGTTATCTTCTCTGTTTCTCACCCATTTGGACGGAGAAGATCAACCCAAGTTACCTTCTCTGTTTCTTACCATTTGGACGGAGAAGATCAACCCAAGTTCTCTTCTCTGTTTCTCACCATTTGGACGGAGAAGGTCAACCCAAGTTCTCTTCTCTGTTTCTCACCATTTGGACGGAGAAGATCAACCCAAGTTCTCTTCTCTGTTTCTCACCATTTGGACGGAGAAGATCAACCCAAGTTCTCTTCTCTGTTTCTCACCATTTGGACGGAGAAGATCAACCCAAGGATATTTAGTCTATTATAACCCATGCTGACTCCCTCCTGTTCGTGTGAGAGTGTGTCCGTTTTGTATTCTGCGCAGGGACTCTACCTTGGGGCAAGTGACCATGGTGACATTGCAGATGTCGGTGAGTTGGTGACAACAGTCGGGGGAAATTAACTTGTTTCTGACACCAGTTGGACCACGTCGTGTCGCATTCCTTCCTGTCTACATTTCTACAGTAGCCGAATAGACAGACGGGTTAGCTGACAATAGACGGGTTAGCTAGCTAGCCAACAACTGTAACAATTTATTGTGCACATGTGTGCGCAATATAGTTTACATGTTGTCAACGATCTAAGCCAACCCTGTCTGTTCTGCCCCATAGTTGCACACATGTTGGTTTTGTTGCTAAACAACCAACCTGTCTGTGAGCAGAGACCTCACGTTATTTCGAGACCAAATTCCACTTTTTTCTATGGTGGCATAGTCTGCCTGGCAGGATGTGACATGTCTGGCACACACACACATTATTTGGGGACACCTGATCGCTAGCTGCAACAGTGATAGGTGGGCCTGTTCGTTATTTTCCCTCTGTGACAGTTATTTCACACAATAAAGTCCTCATCTGTTCATTGCTGTCATGCAATTTAATCTTGAAAATAAAACTTAATGGGGAACCATAAAACTGAACACAAGTCGTTTACATTCTGTTTTCTGTTCAAATGAATGTCGGGCAGACCGTAAATCCCAACGGTCTCATTTCTGCTCTGATGACAATTGGCAACATAACAGCCACAGCTATTTCATCATCCTCATTCACAACGACTCATTCATACGCATGAGAGTCCTAATGATTATTTCATTGATATTACGGATTTTGATGGTTCTGAGAATTCCCTTTTTCCCACAGATATTAATCATCCCCCCCCCCCACACCCCCCACCCCTCCAGTATCCTTGTGTGACACATTTGAATGTGGGTTAAAAAAATTAAATAAAAAAATTGCCCCCACCTACTGGAGTCTTCTTTGCTAGCTAGCCTGCCTAAAAAACACCTGTCCTCACCATCGTTAACAGCACTGTAGGAAAACAGTGCCCGACATGTGGAGGGTGAAGGACACCGTCTACCGATGTACGGCTAGCTAGCTAGCCAACGTTATTGTGCATTAACGCCACCTACTGGAGTCTTCCTAGCTAGCTAGCTATCCAACGTCATTGTGCATTAACGCCACCTACTGTACTGGAGCGCCTCCGCCTGTACTAAACATAACAACGGACAAAGAGAAGTATAAAGATGCAGGAAAGCCCCGAAGTGCGGGCCGTAATTGCACCCTTCTCAAGCTGGCCAAACGCATGCGCAACGTCCCCAAAGGACAGAATCCACACAACTAATGACGCCCAGGGGAGCACCGTGCATCATTCTCGCTGCCATTTCAAAAGTAGAGTACGGCAACGAGATTGTGAATTCAGACCGAGGTGTCAGGTTTTCATCAAAGACCTCTCTGTACTTTCCTCCGTTCGTCTTTCCCTCAAGCCTGACTAGACTCCCAGTCCCTGCCGCTGAAAAACACCCACACATTATGAGAAAATACTTCTGTGACACATATACAGTGCCTCCAAAAAGCTTGACTTTTCCCACATTTTGTTGTGTTAGAGCCTGAATTTAAAACGGATTCAATTTTGATTTCCAAAAAATACCCCCATAAAGTCAAAAAATATTTTGTTTATTGTTTATTTGACAAATTCATTAAAAATGAAAAGCTGAAATGTCTTGCGTCAATAAGTATTCAACCCCTTCGTTATGGGAAGCCTAAATAATGGTTAAAGGTGACAGGCAAAGGACTCAACAACAACAAAAACTAACACAAAGTAATAATGCTAATTTCCACTTTTTTGTGAAGATGTCATTTTCTGACCATAAAATGTAAGGATGACATCATTTTAGGACAAAAAGAAAATAACAATGGTTTACTGGAAGGAACACACACTACAGACCTGGTTTACTGGAAGGAACACACGTTACAGACCTGGTTTACTGGAAGGAACACACGCTACAGACCTGGCTTACTGGAAGGAACACACGCTACAGACCTGGTTTACTGGAAGGAACACACACTACAGACCTGGTTTACTGCAAGGAACACACGCTACAGACCTGGTTTACAGGAAGGAACACACGCTACAGACCTGGTTTACTGGAAGGAACACACGCTACAGACCTGGTTTACTGGAAGGAACACACGCTACAGACCTGGCTTACTGGAAGGAACACACGCTACAGACCTGGTTTACTGGAAGGAACACACGCTACAGACCTGGTTTACTGGAAGGAACACACGCTACAGACCTGGTTTACTGGAAGGAACACACGCTACAGACCTGGCTTACTGGAAGGAACACACGCTACAGACCTGGCTTACTGGAAGGAACACACGCTACAGACCTGGCTTACTGGAAGGAACACACGCTACAGACCTGGCTTACTGGAAGGAACATACGCTACAGACCTGGCTTACTGGAAGGAACACACGCTACAGACCTGGCTTACTGGAAGGAACACACGCTACAGACCTGGTTTACTGGAAGGAACACACGCTACAGACCTGGTTTACTGGAAGGAACACACGCTACAGACCTGGTTTACTGCAAGGAACACACGCTACAGACCTGGTTTACTGGAAGGAACACACGCTACAGACCTGGTTTACTGCAAGGAACACACGCTACAGACCTGGTTTACTGCAAGGAACACACGCTACAGACCTGGTTTACTGGAAGGAACACACGCTACAGACCTGGTTTACTGGAAGGAACACACGCTACAGACCAGGCTTACTGGAAGGAACACACGCTACAGACCTGGCTTACTGGAAGGAACACACGCTACAGACCTGGCTTACTGGAAGGAACACACGCTACAGACCTGGTTTACTGGAAGGAACACACGCTACAGACCAGGCTTACTGGAAGGAACACACGCTACAGACCTGGCTTACTGGAAGGAACACACGCTACAGACCTGGCTTACTGGAAGGAACACACGCTACAGACCTGGCTTACTGGAAGGAACACACGCTACAGACCTGGTTTACTGGAAGGAACACACGCTACAGACCTGGTTTACTGGAAGGAACACACGCTACAGACCTGGTTTACTGCAAGGAACACACGCTACAGACCTGGTTTACTGCAAGGAACACACGCTACAGACCTGGTTTACTGCAAGGAACACACGCTACAGACCTGGTTTACTGGAAGGAACACACGCTACAGACCTGGTTTACTGCAAGGAACACACGCTACAGACCTGGTTTACTGCAAGGAACACACGCTACAGACCTGGTTTACTGCAAGGAACACACGCTACAGACCTGGTTTACTGCAAGGAACACACGCTACAGACCTGGCTTACTGGAAGGAACATACGCTACAGACCTGGTTTACTGGAAGGAACACACGCTACAGACCTGGCTTACTGGAAGGAACACACGCTACAGACCTGGCTTACTGGAAGGAACACACGCTACAGACCTGGTTTACTGGAAGGAACACACGCTACAGACCTGGCTTACTGGAAGGAACACACGCTACAGACCTGGCTTACTGGAAGGAACACACGCTACAGACCTGGCTTACTGGAAGGAACACACGCTACAGACCTGGCTTACTGGAAGGAACACACGCTACAGACCTGGCTTACTGGAAGGAACACACGCTACAGACCTGGTTTACTGGAAGGACCACACGCTACAGACCTGGTTTACTGGAAGGAAGACACGCTACAGACCTGGCTTACTGGAAGGAACACACGCTACAGACCTGGTTTACTGGAAGGAACACACGCTACAGACCTGGCTTACTGGAAGGGACACACGCTACAGGCCTGGCTTACTGGAAGGAACACACGCTACAGACCTGGTTTACTGGAAGGAACACACGCTACAGACCTGGTTTACTGGAAGGAACACACGCTACAGACCTGGTTTACTGGAAGGTACCCACGCTACAGACCTGGCTTACTGGAAGGAACACACGCTACAGACCTGGCTTACTGGAAGGAACACACGCTACAGACCTGGCTTACTGGAAGGAACACACGCTACAGACCTGGCTTACTGGAAGGAACACACGCTACAGACCTGGCTTACTGGAAGGAACACACGCTACAGACCTGGTTTACTGGAAGGAACACACGCTACAGACCTGGTTTACTGCAAGGAACACACGCTACAGACCTGGTTTACTGGAAGGAACACACGCTACAGACCTGGTTTACTGCAAGGAACACACGCTACAGACCTGGTTTACTGCAAGGAACACACGCTACAGACCTGGTTTACTGCAAGGAACACACGCTACAGACCTGGTTTACTGCAAGGAACACACGCTACAGACCTGGCTTACTGGAAGGAACATACGCTACAGACCTGGTTTACTGGAAGGAACACACGCTACAGACCTGGCTTACTGGAAGGAACACACGCTACAGACCTGGCTTACTGGAAGGAACACACGCTACAGACCTGGCTTACTGGAAGGAACACACGCTACAGACCTGGCTTACTGGAAGGAACACACGCTACAGACCTGGCTTACTGGAAGGAACACACGCTACAGACCTGGCTTACTGGAAGGAACACACGCTACAGACCTGGCTTACTGGAAGGAACACACGCTACAGACCTGGCTTACTGGAAGGAACACACGCTACAGACCTGGTTTACTGGAAGGAACACACGCTACAGACCTGGTTTACTGCAAGTAACACACGCTACAGACCTGGCTTACTGGAAGGAACACACGCTACAGACCTGGCTTACTGGAAGGAACACACGCTACAGACCTGGTTTACTGGAAGGAACACACGCTACAGACCTGGCTTACTGGAAGGAACACACGCTACAGACCTGGTTTACTGGAAGGAACACACGCTACAGACCTGGCTTACTGGAAGGAACACACGCTACAGACCTGGTTTACTGGAAGGAACACACACTACAGACCAGGTTTACTGGAAGGAACACACGCTACAGACCTGGTTTACTGGAAGGAACACACGCTACAGACCTGGTTTACTGGAAGGAACACACGCTACAGACCTGGTTTACTGGAAGGAACACACGCTATGGACCTGGTTTACTGGAAGGTACACACGCTACAGACCTGGTTTACTGGAAGGAAAACACACTACAGACCTGGCTTACTGGAAGGAACACACGCTACAGACCTGGTTTACTGCAAGGAACACACGCTACAGACCTGGCTTACTGGAAGGAACACACGCTATAGACCTGGCTTACTGGAAGGAACACACGCTACAGACCTGGCTTACTGCAAGGAACACACGCTACAGACCTGGCTTACTGCAAGGAACACACGCTACAGACCTGGTTTACTGGAAGGAACACACGCTACAGACCTGGCTTACTGCAAGGAACACACGCTACAGACCTGGCTTACTGCAAGGAACACACGCTACAGACCTGGCTTACTGCAAGGAACACACGCTACAGACCTGGTTTACTGGAAGGAACACACACTACAGACCTGGCTTACTGCAAGGAACACACGCTACAGACCTGGGTTACTGGAAGGAACACACGCTACAGACCTGGCTTACTGCAAGGAACACACGCTACAGACCTGGCTTACTGGAAGGAACACACGCTACAGACCTGGCTTACTGCAAGGAACACACGCTACAGACCTGGTTTACTGGAAGGAACACACGCTACAGACCTGGCTTACTGCATGGAACACACGCTACAGACCTGGCTTACTGGAAGGAACACACGCTACAGACCTGGTTTGCTGGAAGGAACATACGCTACAGACCTGGCTTACTGCAAGGAACACACGCTACAGACCTGGCTTACTGCAAGGAACACACGCTACAGACCTGGCTTACTGCAAGGAACACACGCTACAGACCTGGCTTACTGGAAGGAACACACGCCACAGACCTGGCTTACTGCAAGGAACACACGCTACAGACCTGGCTTACTGCAAGGAACACACGCTACAGACCTGGCTTACTGGAAGGAACACGAGCTACAGACCTGGCTTACTGCAAGGAACACACACTACATACCTGGCTTACTGCAAGGAACACACGCTACAGACCAGGCTTACTGCAAGGAACACACGCTACAGACCTGGTTTACTGGAAGGAACACACGCTACAGACCTGGTTTACTGGAAGGAACACACGCTACAGACCTGGTTTACTGGAAGGAACACACGCTACAGACCTGGTTTACTGGAAGGAACACACGCTACAGACCTGGTTTACTGGAAGGTACACACGCTACAGACCTGGTTTACTGGAAGGAACACATGATACAGACCTGGCTTACTGGAAGGAACACACGCTACAGACCTGGTTTACTGCAAGGAACACACGCTACAGACCTGGCTTACTGGAAGGAACACACGCTATAGACCTGGCTTACTGGAAGGAACACACGCTACAGACCTGGCTTACTGCAAGGAACACACGCTACAGACCTGGCTTACTGCAAGGAACACACGCTACAGACCTGGTTTACTGGAAGGAACACACGCTACAGACCTGGCTTACTGCAAGGAACACACGCTACAGACCTGGCTTACTGCAAGGAACACACGCTACAGACCTGGCTTACTGCAAGGAACACACGCTACAGACCTGGTTTACTGGAAGGAACACACACTACAGACCTGGCTTACTGCAAGGAACACACGCTACAGACCTGGTTTACTGGAAGGAACACACGCTACAGACCTGGCTTACTGCAAGGAACACACGCTACAGACCTGGCTTACTGGAAGGAACACACGCTACAGACCTGGCTTACTGCAAGGAACACACGCTACAGACCTGGTTTACTGGAAGGAACACACGCTACAGACCTGGCTTACTGCAAGGAACACACGCTACAGACCTGGCTTACTGGAAGGAACACACGCTACAGACCTGGTTTGCTGGAAGGAACATACGCTACAGACCTGGCTTACTGCAAGGAACACACGCTACAGACCTGGCTTACTGCAAGGAACACACGCTACAGACCTGGCTTACTGCAAGGAACACACGCTACAGACCTGGCTTACTGGAAGGAACACACGCTACAGACCTGGCTTACTGCAAGGAACACACGCTACAGACCTGGCTTACTGCAAGGAACACACGCTACAGACCTGGCTTACTGGAAGGAACACGAGCTACAGACCTGGCTTACTGCAAGGAACACACACTACATACCTGGCTTACTGCAAGGAACACACGCTACAGACCAGGCTTACTGCAAGGAACACACGCTACAGACCTGGTTTACTGGAAGGCACACAGGCTACAGACCTGGCTTACTGCAAGGAACACACGCTACAGACCTGGCTTACTGGAAGGAACACACGCTATAGACCTGGCTTACTGCAAGGAACACACGCTACAGACCTGGTTTACTGGAAGGAACACACGCTATAGACCTGGCTTACTGCAAGGAACATACGCTACAGACCTGGCTTACTGCAAGGCACACACGCTACAGACCTGGTTTACAGGAAGGAACACACGCTACAGACCTGGCTTTACTGCAAGGAAGACATGATACAGACCTGGTTTACAGGAAGGAACACATGATACAGACCTGGTTTACAGGAAGGAACACATGATACAGACCTGGTTTACAGGAAGGAACACACGCTACAGACCTGGCTTTACTGCAAGGAAGACATGATACAGACCTGGTTTACAGGAAGGAACACATGATACAGACCTGGTTTACAGGAAGGAACACATGATACAGACCTGGTTTACAGGAAGGAACACATGATACAGACCTGGTTTACTGGAAGGAACACACGCTACAGACCTGTTTTTTTAATTTTCTAAGTCATAAATTAAACAAATGTCTGACATGATTTGAGAAGACACTTGTAAATCTGGGTAATAAACATGTATGTAAATCATGATTAGGAGATATGGTCTAGCTAGCTAACTAACATACTGTTTCAAGTTTTTTTTTTAAACACACTGACCAAAATATTATTGTAGAACACAGCTCTGTCATTAAATGAGATCGTATAGGGAGCTCTGTCATCAAATGAGATCGTATTGAGAGCTCTGTCATCAAATGAAATCGTATTGAGAGCTCTGTCATTAAATGAGATCGTATAGGGAGCTCTGTCATTAAATGAGATCGTATTGAGAGCTCTGTCATCAAATGAGATCGTATTGAGAGCTCTGTCATTAAATTAGATCGTATAGGGAGCTCTGTCATCAAATGAGATCGTATCGGGAGCTCTGTCATTAAATTAGATCGTAAAGGGAGCTCTGTCATTAAATTAGATCGTATAGGGAGCTCTGTCATCAAATGAGATCGTAAAGGGAGCTCTGTCATCAAATGAGATCGTATAGGGAGCTCTGTCATTAAATGAGATCGTTAAGGGAGCTCTGTCATTAAATGAGATCGTATAGGGAGCTTCCTCACATCAATTCCTGGATAGTAAGAGATTTTAAGTTGCTAATTACACGTGAGTAATTCTGTAACCATGTGTTAATAATCCCTGGCTAATTAGGAATAGGTTGTAGGCTACTTATAAAAGTTGAGGTAAACAATCAGGACGTTAAAATGTGCCAGATATGTGTCTGAATAAGGTGTGATTACATGATAACAATTCAGCACAACAACATGGTGAAGCAAATACAACCTACCCACAGCATTAACCCACCAACCTACCCACAGCATTAACCCACCAACCTACCCACAGCATTAACCCACCCACAGTATTAACCCACCAACCTACCCACAGTATTAACCCACCAACCTACCCACAGTATTAACCCACCAACCTACCCACAGTATTAACCCACCAACCTACCCACAGTATTAACCCACCAACCTACCCACAGCATTAACCCACCAATCTACCCACAGTATTAACCCACCAACCTACCCACAGTATTAACCCACCAACCTACCCACAGCATTAACCCACCAACCTACCCACAGTATTAACCCACCAACCTACCCACAGCATTAACCCACCAACCTACCCACAGTATTAACCCACCAACCTACCCACAGCATTAACCCACCACCCTACCCACAGTATTAACCCACCAACCTACCCACAGCATTAACCCACCACCCTACCCACAGTATTAACCCACCAACCTACCCACAGCATTAACCCACCAATCTACCCACAGTATTAACCCAGCAACCTACCCACTACTTCGGCAAATATAGCTGCACCCACAGCATTAACCCACCACCCTACCCACAGTATTAACCCACCAACCTACCCACAGCATTAACCCACCACCCTACCCACAGTATTAACCCACCAACCTACCCACAGCATTAACCCACCAACCTACCCACAGCATTAACCCACCAATCTACCCACAGTATTAACCCAGCAACCTACCCACTACTTCGGCAAATATAGCTGCACCCACAGCATTAACCCACCAACCTATCGACAGCGACAGCAAAGACAATGTCCCCGTGTGCAGTTGTATATGATATTTTGACACAGTGATTGAGCGAGGATTTCTAGAAAACGTGTAATTAAAAACAATAACCAAAACATATTATATATTCACTTACTTCCACTGACCAACAACATGTCGCTGGCGAAGAGCAACAGGATCACACAGTTCACTAACACCAGCAGACAAGACATGGCTTCGTGTTTTATTCTCCTCAGATCTATATATCAAAATGTATAGATGTCAGATCTTCAAGTACCCACTTGCAGGCTACTTAATGCGTTCAATTCATAAGTATATTGGAAGAAGAAAAAAAATCCCGAATTAATCACTTATTATCCAAGCGACCGTTGAAACATTTGAGTCGAAGTATTCAGAGTAGATCAATTAACTTCAGGTATGTGACAAAAGAGATCATATTGACGAACATTTTGTCAACACGTCCCGGTACATTCATGTCCACAATAATCCCACATGTATTCGTTAACCATCACACCGATATTGAAGACTTCTCTCTTTTCTCAAACCGCGGTACCCAAATTGAATCTGACGGCGTTCGATCTACTCCAAGGTTTTTAAAAGAGGTTTCTTCTAAATAGAAACCCCATGCCTCTTTCAAGTGTGATTCTCAATCTCCTAGGGTGTGAGCTCGTCGTGTCTCGTGGTCAGTGCATAGGCTACAAGTAACCTGTGAATGGACTCGTTGAGAAGGTCCAGCATCACGGACATCGCTCTGGAACTATAGACAGACAAGCGCCTTGGCATCTGGCAGCGCACCTCTCTCTCTGGTGGTCAGCTCTGCTTTCTGATGATTTATTCATGTTGATCTGTCATTCTGCAGTGCCTCTCTCTCTCTCTCTCTCTCTCTCTCTCTCTCTCTCTCTCTCTTTCTCTCTCTCTCTATGCTTCAACGGAATTCTAAAGAACACAGGCTTTTTTTTAATAGCACTTGGCACAACAATGTACAATTGGAGCATGTGTTTAATTCTAGATTATTGTAATTGACGTTCAATATCGAAATATGACCAGTGTGTGATTTTATCGGTTCTTGCTCTTTACTGTGTTCTCGCTCACAGAAAGCTATTTTTTTTCTAGAGAGAGGTCAAATGAAACCGTGTTCAACGCAATAATGATTTAACGAAACACTCGTAGGACAGCGATAGGTGATAGCCTCTCTCCCTCAGCGCCATAGTTTGTATTTATTTATGCAAAATCCTCCTCTATGCATAGAATTACATAGTTCATGTGAAATTCGGGGTGTATAGTCCAAAGTACAAACTATACACACACCTCCACCTGTCACAGCATTGTTGAAATTATTGGCAATGATTCCATTCAAGAATCATACCTATTGTATGTAGTCTCTGACAGATCCACAGCCATTCATTATATATATATATCTGGCTCTGGCCAGACACAAATTGCGTTTTTGACATGTCTGTGGGAGTGGTAGTTATAGTGGCTGCATGGGTGGGTGGGTGTCTCTCTCAGCTCACGTGTACAGTGTTGCACACACACACACACACACACACACACACACACACACACACACACACTGCATAACATGTAGAAGTTGTCCCTTTTCAGGTTTAGAAGTGACCACTAAATTCGAACTCTCGTTCATATAAACTGGTTGGGAAAGCTAGCATACAGAAATCAGAGGTGGTGGTAGAAGTCAAAGTCGGTTTTCTTTTAAAACTGTAATGCAGTTGATTGGTGACGATGACATGATCATGCGTTGAGGTTGAAATCCATAAAAAAACATTTTTACCTTTAACATAGAGTTAAATACACATATAAACAGTAGCCTAAATGTAGGCACATTTTGCTGGGGGGTAATGAGGAGACTCTGGAACATTCCCACAGGCCCTTTCCCCCATGCTTTTCCATGGCGATTCCATTGTTTTGGTCGAGTTCGATTGGCCTCTTTACCAAATATTTTTTTTATAACTAACCCAAGACGGAGATATTCGAGAAAGGAGGAGATGGGAATCCCATTGGGAAATGAATGGAGAAATGTACACTATCTGTACAAAAGTATGTGGATACCCCTTCAAATTAATAAGGGCTGTTATTGTGATGTGGAAACGTCTAGGAGCAACAACGGCTCAGCCGTGAAGTGGTAGGCCACACAAGCTCACAGAACGGGACCGCCGAGTGCTGAAGCGTGTTGCACGTAAAAATCGTCTGTCCTCGGTTGCAACACTCACTACCGAGTTCCAAACTGCCTCTTGAAGTAACGTCAGCACAATAACTGTTTGTATCCATGGCAGAGCAGCCGCACACAAGTCTAAGATCACCATGTGCAATGCCAAGCGTCGGCTGGAGTGGTGTAAAACTCGCCGCCATTGTTCTCTGGAGTGATGAATCACGCTTCACCATCTGGCAGTCCAACAGACAAATCTGGGTTTGGAGGATGCCAGGAGTACACTACCTGCCCCATTGCATAGTGTCAACTGTAAAGTTTGATGGAGGAGGAATAATGGTCTGGGGCTGTTTTTATGGTTCAGGCCCCTTAGTTCCAATGAAGATAAATCTTAAACCTACAGCATACAATGACATTCTAGATTATTCTGTGCATCCAACTTTGTGACAACAGTTTGCACAAAGCGAGGTCCATACAGAAATGGTTTGTCGAGTTCGGTGTGGAAGAACTTGACTGGCCTGGACAGAGCCCTGACCTCAACTCCATCGAAGACCTTTGAGATGAATTGGTTCGCCGACTGCGAGCCAGGACTAATCGCCCAACATTAGTGCCCAACCTCACTAATGCTCTTGTGGCTGAATGGAAGCAAGTCCACGCAGCAATGTTCCAAAATCTAGTGGAAAGCCTTCCCAGAAGAGTGGAGGCTGTTATAGCAGCAATGTTCCAACATCTAGTGGAAAGCCTTCCCAGAAGAGTGGAGGCTGTTATAGCAGCCAAGGGGGAGGGACCAACTCCATATTAATGCCCATGATTTTGGAATGAGATGTTCAATGAGCAGATGTCCACATACCTTTGGTCATGCAGTGTATAACGCACCACCCAGCAGACTGTTGACCAATCGTGTTCAAATAGTCATGCTACTTTACACTGTTGCTAAACTAATCGTTCCGCAATCCCTTCTCAAAGTCAAGGTATGATTAGAGAAATCTGCCTATTTTCGTCGAATGTGCGTACTGTAATTCCAAAGCCATACGATACTAAAGATTTGTAATGTTGTACTTCGTGTTGACGAAATTCATGCTAATTTTTGGGGGGTTTGAGTTAACGCCCAATTGACTCCCATTCACTACTTGAAGGAGAGCTATCCTTCTCCCAGTGTAGCCCAGAATGCATTGTGCAACCCATTGACGACACATGGGCAACGTACACAATTGGCGTCAATACGATTCAGATGGAGTTTCTCATCTCCTCAAAAGTATCTCTACCCAAGATAGACCGGAGCCTGTCGTTTCCAGCAAATTAATCATAGTGGTCAGAACAAGCAAGGAGGTGTTCAGAGCCAATCGCAAGCTAGTGAGATCCTATTGGACTGTTCTAGCACTTATTAACATAAAGTGCACATGTGCAATATCTCAATTCTCCCATGCACTCCTTCTAAACAACGCCATTTTGTAAAAACGTTGACAAAGGCTAAAGTGTACAAAACGCAGTCCACTCAATTTGTTACAGATTATAGTTTTTTTGGAAACAGAAAACTGTAAAGAGATCAAATGTTTCATCGATAATAAAATTTGAAGAACGTCAGCCAAAAATCCATCTAGCTCCATTTTTATCTCCCACTGCCTCCCACTGCTGCCCACTTGGCTTCCTGTCATCACCATATTTGGTAGTGAGTGGAAAGGTCAACCGGATGCTTCACATTTCTACACGTGGTGAAATATCTGACTCATTGTTCTATCTGTGTCTTGTTCTATTTAGGGTTTCCGTGGTAATGTTTGGTGACGCCATGTTTCAAAGCAACTTTTATGTGTACGCGTTCATCATTTGTTGTGCTATTGACCTGTGGAAAGTTTCTACCATTAACATCAGCCAGCGGGATGCTAATAGACCTTTTCTTTTACGTGGACGTTGCCATGGTTTCTATGCGCCCAACATCATCATCCTTTTGGACACCTGCCGCTCAGTGGAGACATATGATGCGCCTCAAATGACACCCTATTCCCTATATAGTGCACTAATACCCCATGGGCTCTGGTCAAAAAATGAAGTTCACTATACAGGGAATAGGGTGCCATTTGGGACTCGAGAGCTTTTTTGTCCAGCCTTGACATTGGCCTTGTAAATATTACATTAGAGTTGCCATGACAGCTGTCCCGATCCCACAGTATCTGTTTGTAGAAATAGCCTGACATTTCTGTGGCATTTAGCTTCATATGAGCTTTTATATTGACAGAACAGAGTACCTCCAACCATGCAGGGTATTGGGGAGCTATTGTGAGTGGATTCTCCCTAAAAACACAACAGAGTACCTTCGACCATGCAGGGTATTGGGGAGCTATTGTGAGTGGATTCTCCCTAAAAACACAACAGAGTACCTTCGACCATGCAGGGTATTGGGGAGCTATTGTGAGTGGATTCTCCCTAAAAACACAACAGAGTACCTCCAACCATGCAGGGTATTGGGGAGCTATTGTGAGTGGATTCTCCCTAAAAACACAACAGAGTACCTCCAACCATGCAGGGTATTGGGGAGCTATTGTGAGTGGATTCTCCCTAAAAACACAACAGAGTACCTTCGACCATGCAGGGTATTGGGGAGCTATTGTGAATGGATTCTCCCTAAAAACAGAACAGAGTACCTCCGACCATGCAGGGTATTGGGGAGCTATTGTGAATGGATTCTCCCTAAAAACAGAACCTGAATGCTCTTAACATTGACAAACAAACGCCATCTAAGCTTTCCTTGTTATGACATGGATGTCTAAGGTTGGGATAGTTTCTTTATTTACAATATTCATCCCGGTCCCACACACTTACCAGTGAGGGGGGTCATCCTGGTAGTAGTTTTAGGTTTTTATACAGTACCCAAGACCAGTCTGTCTGGTTAATTTGACAATTGGAAAAATAGCTACTGTGTAAATACTGCAATGCAGGTTTGATTGCATTGAGAAATGTTATTATTTTTTTTTATTTCACCTTTATTTAACCAGGTAGGCTAGTTGAGAACAAGTTCTCATTTACAACCTGGCCAAGATAAAGCAAAGCAGTTCGACACATACAACAACACAGAGTTACACATGGAATAAACAAACATACAGTCAATAATACAGTAGAAAAATCTATATACAGTGAGTGCAAATGAGGTGAGATAAGGGAGGTAAAGGCAATAAATAGGCCAGGTTGGTGAAGTAATTACAATATAGCAATTAAACACTGGACTGGTAGATTTGCAGAAGATGAATGTGTAAGTAGAGACACTGGGGTGCAAAGGAGCAAGATAAATAAATAAATACAGTATTTATTTTAATATTTTTTAATTCACCTTTATTTAACCAGGTAGGCTAGTTGAGAACAAGTTCTCATTTACAACTGCGACCTGGCCAAGATAAAGCATAGCGGTGTGAACAGACAACACAGAGTTACACATGGAGTAAACAATTAACAAGTCAATAACACAGTAGAAAAAAAAGAGAGTCTATATACATTGTGTGCAAAAGGCATGAGGTAGGCGAATAATTACAATTTTGCAGATTGTGTGTGCAAAAGAGCAGAAAAGTAAATAAATATAAACAGTATGGGGATGAGGTAAGTAAAATTGGGTGGGCTATTTACCGATAGACTATGTACAGCTGCAGCGATCGGTTAGCTGCTCAGATAGCAGATGTTTGAAGTTGGTGAGGGAGATAAAAGTCTCCAACTTCAGCGATTTTTGCAATTCGTTCTAGTCACAGGGAGCAGAGAACTGGAGCGAAAGGCGGCCAAATGAGGTGTTGGCTTTAGGGATGATCAGTGAGATACACCTGCTGGAGCGCGTGCTACGGGTGGGTGTTGCCATCGTGACCAGTGAACTGAGATAAGGCGGAGCTTTACCTAGCATAGACTTGTAGATGACCTGGAGCCAGTGGGTCTGGCGACGAAAATGTAGCGAGGGCCAGCCGACGAGAGCATACAGGTCGCAGTGGTGGGTGGTATAAGGTGCTTTAGTAACAAAACGGATGACACTGTGATAAACTGCAGTCTAACTGCAGTTTACAGTCTAGCCAGACACCTAGGTACTTATAGATGTCAACATATTTTAGGTCGGAACCATCCAGGGTGGTGATGCTAGTCGGGCGTGCGGGTGCAGGCAGCGAACGGTTGAAAAGCATGCATTTGGTTTTACTAGCATTTAAGAGCAGTTGGAGGCCACGGAAGGAGTGTTGTATGGCATTGAAGCTCGTTTGGAGGTTAGATAGCACAGTGTCCAAGGACGGGCCGGAAGTATACAGAATGGTGTTGCCTGCGTAGAGGTGGATCAGGGAATCGCCCGCAGCAAGAGCAATATCATTGATATAAACAGAGAAAAGAGTCGGCCCGAGAATTGAACCCTGTGGCACCCCCATAGAGACTGCCAGAGGACCGGACAGCATGCCCTCCGATTTGACACACTGAACTCTGTCTGCAAAGTAGTTGGTGAACCAGGCAAGGCAATCATTAGAAAAACCTTTTTTAAAAAAGCTTTTTTTTATAGCACTTGGCACAACAATGTACAATTGGAGCATGTGTTTAATTCTAGATTATTGTAATTGACGTTCAATATCGAAATATGACCAGTGTGTGATTTTATCGGTTCTTGCTCTTTAATGTGTTCTCGCTCACAGAAAGCTCTTTTTTTTCTAGAGAGAGGTCAAATGAAACCGTGTTCAACGCAATAATGATTTAACGAAACACTCGTAGGACAGCGATAGGTGATAGCCTCTCTCCCTCGCGCCATAGTTTGTATTTATTTATGCAAAATCCTCCTCTATGCATAGAATTACATAGTTCATGTGAAATTCGGGGTGTATAGTCCAAAGTACAAACTATACACACACCTCCACCTGTCACAGCATTGTTGAAATTATTGGCAATGATTCCATTCAAGAATCATACCTATTGTATGTAGTCTCTGACAGATCCACAGCCATTCATTATATATATATATATCTGGCTCTGGCCAGACACAAATTGCGTTTTTGACATGTCTGTGGGAGTGGTAGTTATAGTGGCTGCATGGGTGGGTGGGTGTCTCTCTCAGCTCACGTGTACAGTGTTGCACACACACACACACACACACACACACACACACACACACACACTGCATAACATGTAGAAGTTGTCCCTTTTCAGGTTTAGAAGTGACCACTAAATTCGAACTCTCGTTCATATCAACTGGTTGGGAAAGCTAGCATACAGAAATCAGAGGTGGTGGTAGAAGTCAAAGTCGGTTTTCTTTTAAAACTGTAATGCAGTTGACTGGTGACGATGACATGATCATGCGTTGAGGTTGAAATCCATAAAAAACATTTTTACCTTTAACATAGAGTTAAATACACATATAAACAGGCACATTTTGCTGGGGGGTAATGAGGAGACTCGGGAACATTTCCACAGGCCCTTTCCCCCATGCTTTTCCATGGCGATTCCATTGTTTTGGTCGAGTTCGATTGGCCTCTTTACCAAATATTTTTTTTATAACTAACCCAAGACGGAGATATTCGAGAAAGGAGGAGATGGGAATCCCATTGGGAAATGAATGGAGAAATGTACACTATATGTACAAAAGTATGTGGATACCCCTTCAAATTAATAAGGGCTGTTATTGTGATGTGGAAACGTCTAGGAGCAACAACGGCTCAGCCGTGAAGTGGTAGGCCACACAAGCTCACAGAACGGGACCGCCGAGTGCTGAAGCGTGTTGCACGTAAAAATCGTCTGTCCTCGGTTGCAACACTCACTACCGAGTTCCAAACTGCCTCTTGAAGTAACGTCAGCACAATAACTGTTTGTATCCATGGCAGAGCAGCCGCACACAAGTCTAAGATCACCATGTGCAATGCCAAGCGTCGGCTGGAGTGGTGTAAAACTCGCCGCCATTGTTCTCTGGAGTGATGAATCACGCTTCACCATCTGGCAGTCCAACAGACAAATCTGGGTTTGGAGGATGCCAGGAGAACACTACCTGCCCCAATGCATAGTACCAACTGTAAAGTTTGATGGAGGAGGAATAATGGTCTGGGGCTGTTTTTATGGTTTAGGCCCCTTAGTTCCAATGAAGATAAATCTTAAACCTACAGCATACAATGACATTCTAGATTATTCTGTGCATCCAACTTTGTGACAACAGTTTGCACAAAGCGAGGTCCATACAGAAATGGTTTGTCGAGTTCGGTGTGGAAGAACTTGACTGGCCTGGACAGAGCCCTGACCTCAACTCCATCGAAGACCTTTGAGATGAATTGGTTCGCCGACTGCAAGCCAGGCCTAATCGCCCAACATCAGTGCCCGACCTCACTAATGCTCTTGTGGCTGAATGAAAGCAAGTCCCCTCAGCAATGTTCCAATATATAGTGGAAAGCCTTCCCAGAAGAGTGGAGGCTGTTATAGCAGCAATGTTCCAACATCTAGTGGAAAGCCTTCCCAGAAGAGCTGTTATAGCAGCAATGTTCCAACATCTAGTGGAAAGCCTTCCCAGAAGAGCTGTTATAGCAGCAATGTTCCAACATCTAGTGGAAAGCCTTCCCAGAAGAGTGCAGGCTGTTATAGCAGCAATGTTCCAAAATCTATTGGAAAGCCTTCCCAGAAGAGTGGAGGCTGTTATAGCAGCAATGTTCCAACATCTAGTGGAAAGCCTTCCCAGAAGAGTGGAGGCTGTTATAGCAGCCAAGGGGGAGGGACCAACTCCATATTAATGCCCATGATTTTGGAATGAGATGTTCAATGAGCAGATGTCCACATACCTTTGGTCATGCAGTGTATAACGCACCACCCAGCAGAATGTTGACCAATCGTGTTCAAATAGTCATGCTACTTTACACTGTTGCTAAACTAATCGTTCCGCAATCCCTTCTCAAAGTCAAGGTATGATTAGAGAAATCTGCCTATTTTCGTCGAATGTGCGTACTGTAATTCCAAAGCCATACGATACTAAAGATTTGTAATGTTGTACTTCGTGTTGACGAAATTCATGCTAATTTTTGGGGGTTTGAGTTAACGCCCAATTGACTCCCATTCACTACTTGAAGGAGAGCTATCCTTCTCCCAGTATAACCCAGAATGCATTGTGCAACCCATTGACGACACATGGGCAACGCACACAATTGGCGTCAATACGATTCAGATGGAGTTTCTCATCTCCTCAAAAGTATCTCTACCCAAGATAGACCGGAGCCTGTCGTTTCCAGCAAATTAATCATAGTGGTCAGAACAAGCAAGGAGGTGTTCAGAGCCAATCGCAAGCTAGTGAGATCCTATTGGACTGTTCTAGCACTTATTAACATAAAGTGCACATGTGCAATATCTCAATTCTCCCATGCACTCCTTCAGCCATTTTGTAAAAACGTTGACAAAGGCTAAAGTGTACAAAACGCAGTCCACTCAATTTGTTACAGATTATAGTTTTTTTGGAAACAGAAAACTGTAAAGAGATCAAATGTTTCATCGATAATAAAATTTGAAGAACGTCTGCCAAAAATCCATCTAGCTCCATTTTTATCTCCCACTGCCTCCCACTGCTGCCCACTTGGCTTCCTGTCATCACCATATTTGGTAGTGAGTGGAAAGGTCAACCGGATGCTTCACATTTCTACACGTGGTGAAATATCTGACTCATTGTTCTATCTGTGTCTTGTTCTATTTAGGGTTTCCGTGGTAATGTTTGGTGACGCCATGTTTCAAAGCAACTTTTATGTGTACGCGTTCATCATTTGTTGTGCTATTGACCTGTGGAAAGTTTCTACCATTAACATCAGCCAGCGGGATGCTAATAGACCTTTTCTTTTACGTGGACGTTGCCATGGTTTCTATGCGCTCAACATCATCATCCTTTTGGACACCTGCCGCTCAGTGGAGACATATGATGCGCCTCAAATGACACCCTATTCCCTATATAGTGCACTAATACCCCATGGGCTCTGTTCAAAAATGAAGTTCACTATATAGGGAATAGGGTGCCATTTGGGACTCGAGAGCTTTTTGAGAACAAGTTCTCATTTACAACTGCGACCTGGCCAAGATAAAGCATAGCGGTGTGAACAGACAACACAGAGTTACACATGGAGTAAACAATAAACAAGTCAATAACACAGTAGAAAGAAAAGAGAGTCTATATACATTGTGTGCAAAAGGCATGAGGTAGGCGAATAATTACAATTTTGCAGATTGTGTGTGCAAAAGAGCAGAAAAGTAAATAAATATAAACAGTATGGGGATGAGGTAAGTAAAATTGGGTGGGCTATTTACCGATAGACTATGTACAGCTGCAGCGATCGGTTAGCTGCTCAGATAGCAGATGTTTGAAGTTGGTGAGGGAGATAAAAGTCTCCAACTTCAGCGATTTTTGCAATTCGTTCTAGTCACAGGGAGCAGAGAACTGGAGCGAAAGGCGGCCAAATGAGGTGTTGGCTTTAGGGATGATCAGTGAGATACACCTGCTGGAGCGCGTGCTACGGGTGGGTGTTGCCATCGTGACCAGTGAACTGAGATAAGGCGGAGCTTTACCTAGCATAGACTTGTAGATGACCTGGAGCCAGTGGGTCTGGCGACGAAAATGTAGCGAGGGCCAGCCGACGAGAGCATACAGGTCGCAGTGGTGGGTGGTATAAGGTGCTTTAGTAACAAAACGGATGACACTGTGATAAACTGCAGTCTAACTGCAGTTTACAGTCTAGCCAGACACCTAGGTACTTATAGATGTCAACATATTTTAGGTCGGAACCATCCAGGGTGGTGATGCTAGTCGGGCGTGCGGGTGCAGGCAGCGAACGGTTGAAAAGCATGCATTTGGTTTTACTAGCATTTAAGAGCAGTTGGAGGCCACGGAAGGAGTGTTGTATGGCATTGAAGCTCGTTTGGAGGTTAGATAGCACAGTGTCCAAGGACGGACCGGAAGTATACAGAATGGTGTTGCTTGCGTAGAGGTGGATCAGGGAATCGCCCGCAGCAAGAGCAATATCATTGATATAAACAGAGAAAAGAGTCGGCCCGAGAATTGAACCCTGTGGCACCCCCATAGAGACTGCCAGAGGACCGGACAGCATGCCCTCCGATTTGACACACTGAACTCTGTCTGCAAAGTAGTTGGTGAACCAGGCAAGGCAGTCATTAGAAAAACCGAGGCTACTGAGTCTGCCGATAAGAATATGGTGATTGACAGAGTCGAAAGCCTTGGCCAGGTCGATGAAGACGGCTGCACAGTACTGTCTTTTATCGATGGCGGTTATGATATTGTTTAGTACCTTGAGCGTGGCTGAGGTGCACCCGTGACCGGCTCGGAAACCAGATTGCACAGCGGAGAAGGTACGGTGGGATTCGAGATGGTCAGTGACCTGTTTGTTGACTTGGCTTTCGAAGACCTTAGATAGGGAGGGCAGGATGGATATAGGTCTGTTACAGTTTGGGTCCAGGGTGTCTCCCCCTTTGAAGAGGGGGATGACTACGGTAGCTTTCCAATCCTTGTGGATCTCAGACGATATGAAGAGAGGTTGAACAGGCTGGTAATAGGGGTTGCGACAGTATGGGGATGAGGTAGTTGGATGGGCTATTTACAGATGGGCTATGCACAGGTGCAGTGATCTGTGAGCTGCTCTGACAGCTGGTGCTTAAAGCTAGTGAGGGAGATATGAGTCTCCAGCTTCAGTGATATTTGCAGTTCGTTCCAGTCATTGGCAGCAGAGAACTGGAAGGAAAGGCGGCCAAAAGAAGAATTGGATTTGGGGATGACCAGTGAGCTGCTGGAGCGCGTGCTACGGGTGGGTGCTGCTATTGTGACCTGTGCGCTGAGATCAGCTTTACCTAGCAGAGGCTTGTATATGACCTGTAGCCAGTGGGATTTTTTATTTAAACTTTATTTAACCAGGAAGGGTTTGGCGGCGAGAATGGGGCGAGGGCCAGCCAACGAGAGCATACAGGTCTCAGTGGTGGGTAGTATATGGGGCTTTGGTGACAAAACGGATGGCACTGTGATAGACTGGATCCAATTTGTTGAGTAGAGTGTTGAAGGCTATTTTGTAAATGACATCGCCGAAGTCGAGGATCGGTAGGATAGTCAGTTTTACGAGGGTATGTTTGGCAGCATGAGTGAAGGATGATTTGTTGCAAAATAGGAAGCCTATTCCAGATTCGGATTGGAGATGCGGAAGGAGAGTTTACAGTCGAAATAGGCTGATGTAACAGGTGTAACAGGTGTTAGAGATGTTAGATGTGTTAGAGGTAATAGAGATGTTAGAGGTATTAGAGGTAATATAGATGTTAGAGGTATTAGAGATGTTAGAGGTAATAGAGATGTTAGAGGTATTAAAGGTATTAGATGTGTTAGAGGTGTTAGAGGTAGTGGAGGTGTTAGAGGTGTTAGAGGTAATAGAGTTGTTAGAGGTAATAGAGGTATTAGAGGTGTTAGAGGTAATAGAGGTGTTAGAGGTATTAGAGGTATTAGAGGTATTAGAGGTGTTAGAGGTAATAGAGATGTTAGAGGTATTAGAGATGTTAGAGGTAATAGAGATGTTAGAGGTATTAGAGATGTTAGAGGTAATAGAGATGTTAGAGGTATTAGAGGTGTTAGAGATGTTAGTGGTATTAGAGGTGTTAGAGGTATTAGCGGTAGTGGAGGTGTTAGAGGTGTTAGAGGTAATAGAGGTGTTAGAGGTAATAGAGATGTTAGAGGTATTAGAGATGTTAGAGGTAATAGAGATGTTAGAGGTATTAGAGGTATTAGATGTGTTAGAGGTGTTAGAGGTAGTGGAGGTGTTAGAGGTGTTAGAGGTAATAGAGGTGTTAGAGGTAATAGAGGTATTATAGGTGTTAGAGGTAATAGAGGTGTTAGAGGTATTAGAGATGTTAGAGGTATTAGAGGTGTTAGAGGTATTAGAGGTGTTAGAGGTATTAGAGATGTTAGAGGTAATAGATATGTTAGAGGTATTAGAGGTATTAGAGATGTTAGAGGTAATAGAGATGTTAGAGGTATTAGAGATGTTAGAGGTAATAGAGATGTTAGAGGTATTAGAGGTATTAGAGATGTTAGTGGTATTAGAGGTGTTAGAGGTATTAGAGATATTAGAGATGTTAGAGGTATTAGAGGGGTTAGAGGTGTTAGGGGTATTAGTGGTATTAGAGGTGCTCGTTTAAATGAGCTCAAACATTGACATTTTATTTTATGCAAAGTATGCAAAGTTATGCATGTTTTTCAGAAATTATTTTTAAATAATAAATGAATCCAGCTGTGATGGTAGAGGCAGTGTTTAAAATGCACAGGTCATCATCTCGCTTTCCAAACCCACACAAAAGCTTTGGCTTTTGGACTCAACACAGAAGGGGCATAAATTTCTCGCTTCATCTTCCCTGCGTCAGCTAAACCATCTTTCCTTAATATTGTTCACGACTTTAATTATTCTCATGAGTTTTGTAGCGTCCAACAACCCCAAGGTTGCCAAAGGAGAGAGAGAACACAGGTTCCCCTCGCTGGCTTTGGGAAAGAATCAAATGTTAATTGCTTTGTGTTCAGTGCCTTGTAAAAGTACTTGGCGAGAAGCAACAGAGCTGTAAATGGAGTCCAGGGATGAGACACAAAATGGCACCATATTGGGCCCCTGGTCAAAAGCAATGCCCTTTATAAGGAATAGGATGCCATTTCAGACGTACCCGAAGAGTTTGAATGGAGTTGCTGGTGGAAATAGGTAAGGCACACATTTCCACTTCTGTCCACTTCTCCTAAGGCACAGATTTCCACTTCTGTCCATTTCTCCTAAGGCACACATTTCCACTTCTGTCCACTTCTCCTAAGGCACACATTTCCACTTCTGTCCACTTCTCTTGGATGCCTTTAGAATACTTCAAATGGAAACATTACGATGGGGGTGTATTTGTACATCAAGATGCCTCACGCTACAGAAACAGGATATAGGCTCCTGCTCCTAACGTTCTCGGCTCGGACCAGATGCCTTCACACTACAGAAACAGGATATAGGCTCCTGGTCCTATGAGCCGTTCTCGGCTCGGACAAGGCTTGCTCCTGCTCCTAACGTTCTCAAATCAAATCAAATCAAATTTTATTTGTCACATACACATGGTTAGCAGATGTTAATGCGAGTGTAGCGAAATGCTTGTGCTTCTAGTTCCGACAATGCAGTAATAACAAGTAATCTAACTAACAATTCCAAAACGACTGTCTTGTACACAGTGTAAGGGGATAAAGAATATGTACATAAGGATATATGAATGAGTGATGGTACAGAGCAGCATAGGCAAGATACAGTAGATGGTATCGAGTACAGTATGTACAAATGAGATGAGTATGTAAACAAAGTGGCATAGTTAAAGTGGCTAGTGATACATGTATTACATAAGGATACAGTCGATGATATAGAGTACAGTATATACGTATGCATATGAGATGAATAATGTAGGGTAAGTAACATTATATAAGGTAGCATTGTTTAAAGTGGCTAGTGATATATTTACATCATTTCCCATCAATTCCCATTATTAAAGTGGCTGGAGTTGAGTCAGTGTCAGTGTGTTGGCAGCAGCCACTCAGTGTTAGTGGTGGCTGTTTAACAGTCTGATGGCCTTGAGATAGAAGCTGTTTTTCAGTCTCTCGGTCCCAGCTTTGATGCACCTGTACTGACCTCGCCTTCTGGATGATAGCGGGGTGAACAGGCAGTGGCTCGGGTGGTGATGTCCTTGATGATCTTTATGGCCTTCCTGTGACATCGGGTGGTGTAGGTGTCCTGGAGGGCAGGTAGTTTGCCCCCGGTGATGCGTTGTGCAGACCTCACTACCCTCTGGAGAGCCTTACGGTTGAGGGCGGTGCAGTTGCCATACCAGGCGGTGATACAGCCCGCCAGGATGCTCTCGATTGTGCATCTGTAGAAGTTTGTGAGTGCTTTTGGTGACAAGCCGAATTTCTTCAGCCTCCTGAGGTTGAAGAGGCGCTGCTGCGCCTTCTTCACGATGCTGTCTGTGTGAGTGGACCAATTCAGTTTGTCTGTGATGTGTATGCCGAGGAACTTAAAACTTGCTACCCTCTCCACTACTGTTCCATCGATGTGGATAGGGGGGTGTTCCCTCTGCTGTTTCCTGAAGTCCACAATCATCTCCTTAGTTTTGTTGACGTTGAGTGTGAGGTTATTTGTTATTTCTCGGCTCGGACAAGATGCCTCACACTACAGAAACAGGACATAGGCTCCTGCTCCTATGAGCCGTTCTCGGCTCAGACAAGGCTTGCTTATATGACTTATGATGAAGGAATAATTTCCAATTTCAAAGAGTGTTTCTGGCTTCACATGCTTCGTAAACAACAGGGGTCTCATTTATCAATATTGCGTAAAAACAGTTTGACAATACTACTTACGAATGTAATTTACAAGTGGTCCTTCGCATAGAAAAAGTATGATTTATCAAAT
This sequence comes from Oncorhynchus clarkii lewisi, assembly GCF_045791955.1. Lineage (NCBI taxonomy): Eukaryota > Metazoa > Chordata > Actinopteri > Salmoniformes > Salmonidae > Oncorhynchus > Oncorhynchus clarkii. Next base: position 10,185 of record NW_027258915.1, on the reverse strand, counting down.
GATCCTTAGAGCATAATACACACACCGGTAGGAGATAACCATTGTTTTCAGACTCAGTGCTTGTGCACGACCTTGGCTGTTTGCATTTAGAAACAGCTGTGATTAACCATTATGGTCAGAATCATCCCTTTAATCTGTGGGGAATATACAACTGCGTACCATTTAGAAACAGCTGTAATTAACCATTATGGTCAGAATCATCCCTTTAATCCGTGGGGAATATACAACTGCGTACCATTTAGAAACAGCTGTAATTAACCATTATGGTCAGAATCATCCCTTTAATCCGTGGGGAATATACAACTGCGTACCATTTAGAAACAGCTGTGTCCGAGTGTCAGAGATTCAGACAAAGCAAAAAGGTTTTATTTCAAATCAAATGAAAAAAATTATTGTCACATGCGCTGAATACAACAGTACTTTACTGTGAAATGTTTACTGACAAGCCCTTAATACAAACTATACAGTTCAATAAATAGAGTTAAGAAAATATCTACTAAATAAACTAAAGTCATTTTCAACAATAAAATAACAACAATAAGGTTATATACAGGGGGAACCGATACCGAGTCAGTGTGCGGGGGTACGGGTTAGTTGAGGTAATTTGTACATGTAGGCAGGGGTAAATAAATTCTGCATAGATAAATCGATAATAAACAGCGAGTAGCAGCAGTGTAAAAACAACTGGGGGTGGGGGGGGGGGGGCTCTCAATATAAATAGCCATTTGATTAATTGTTCATCAGTCTTATGGCTTTGGGGCAGAAGCTGTTAAGGAGCCTTTTGGACCTAGACTTGGTGCACCGGTACCGCTTGCCATGCAGTAGTAGAGAGAACAGTCTTTGACTTGGGTGACTGGAGTCTTTGACAATTTTGTTGGGGCTTCCTCTGACACAGCCTAGTATATAGGTCCTGGATGGAAGGAAGCTTGGCCCCAGTGATGTACTGGGCAGTACACACTACGTTCTGTAGCGCCTTACGGTTGGATGCTGAGCAGTTGCCATACCAGGCAGTGATGCAACCCATCACTGCCTGCGATCAGCTCTTTGGTCTTACTGACATTGAGGGAGAGGATGTTGTCCTGGCACCACACTGCCAGGTCACTACATCCTCCCTGTATTACAGACTGGGACAAAAAGAGGTTGAAAATGATGGTGAATATGCCTGCTAGTTGATTTGCGCATGCACTGAGCACTCGCCCTGGAACACCATCCGTTCTTAGTTAGCATAGGTGTAGTTGCAAACCTTTTTTAATGGCTGTTTTGGAGCAGTGGCTTCTTCCTTGCTGAGCGACCTTTCAGGTTATGTCTATATGGGACTCGTTTTAACTGTGGACATAGACACTTTTGTTCTTGTTTCTTCCAGCATCTTCACAGGGTCCTTTGCTGTTGTTCTGGGATCGATTTGCACTTTTCACACCAAAGTACGTTCATCTCTAGGAGACAGAACGAGTCTCCTTCCTAAGTGGTATGACGGCTGCGTGGTCCCATGGTGTTTATACTTGTGTACTATTGTTTGTACAGATGAACGTGGTACCTTCAGATATTTGGAAATTGCTTCCAAGGATGAACCAGACTTGTGGATGTCTACAATTTTTTTCCTGAGGTCTTGGCTGATGTCTTTTGATTTTCCCATGATGTCAAGCAAAGAGGCACTGAGTTTGAAGGTAGGCCTTGCAATACATCCACAAGTACACCTCCAATTGACTCAAATTATGTCAATTAGCCTATCAGAAGCTTCTAAAGCTATGACATAATTTTCTGGAATTTTCCAAGCTGTTTAAAGGCACAGTCAACTTAGTGTATGAAAACTTCTGACCCACTGGAATTGTGATACAGTGAATTATAAGTTAAATAATCTGTCTATAAACAATTGTTGGAAAAAATGACTTGTGTCATGCACAAAGTAGATGTCCTAACCGACTTCCCAAAACTATAGTTTGTTAACAAGAAATGTGTAGAGTGGTTGAAAAACAAGTTTTAATGACTCCAACCTAAGTGTACGTAAACTTCCCACTTCAACTGTAGGTTACAACATTTTAGTTTCACTAATAAATAGGACACAACCAACATGGTCCATTACCAAGCACCACACGTCAGCCCTACCCTACTGCATGCCTCCTCACTAAGGCCTAGGAGTCTAAATGGACACGCTCCCATCCTATCAAGAGAACGGATGAGTCCCAAATGGCAACCTATTCCCTATATAGTGCACTACTTTGAACCAGAACCCAGTAGTGCACTATATCAGGAATAGGGTTTTCCATTTGGGACTCAGGCAGGATGTCAATCCCGGCAAATCCATCTTGACAGTCCCGGGGAGCGTGCGGCAAGAAACGGGCGTCCATAAATCCGTCGTTGCCGCAGGTGCTGCAGGTCTCTGAAGCATTGGCCTCCTCAGTGGAAACTCCATTAGTGCCTGTCCCACTTCATAAAAATCTATATTGGTCAAGAAATAACTACAATTCATTCTGCATCTATCTGTAATGTATGAGCAAGGGAGGAACTAATGAATTCAATCTTTTTTCCAAGTCCATTTCTTTAGTTTTCCCTTCCCCCCCCCCCACATTGCTTGGCATTCTCCTCACTCGTTCAACGCTGAAGGTTTGGAAAATGAGACGGAGGCAAAGTGGTGTCTCTCTGAGATGGAATGAGAAGTAAATATGATTAACATATAGAGCAAGTGCACTAAATAGGGGATAGGGTGCATCAGCTGCACTCAGTTGCAATATGCAAAGTCCTAATTGGTAAGACTTACAACGAGTGGATCTGGCAGTATGGTGTCTTCAAATATTGTCTTCACTCAGTTGCATTGCCTTGATTCCTTGCCTCCTCTCTCCTTGCCACTTTCTCAAAACCATTAGATCCATTTATGGGTCTTAAAGGCCATTTCCACCCAAAACCTTTTTTTTCCATTCGTCCATTGTTGACATCTTTCCAAAATGTTTTGCTTATCAGCAATCAAGTTTTCAAGATATGTAACTTTCATAATTCTGAAATCATCCCCGTATGATGCATTTCGCGTCATATGACTCTATGGTCGGCATCATCATGTAAACATGGTTTAAACTATACTGTTGATATCGTGGATTGTCAGTCCTTGCATCCATAGCTCTAGTCTATACACTTGAGAGCGGTTACAGTTTCTCCACCCTCAGATTTTTTACTGAAATCGTGGACGATGCTTTGATATTGTCGGGGAGGGGACCTATGGATCTGTCTCCGTCTCCGTTTGTCCTTTCATACAGTCGTACGTTAGTCACACATGATTTCTCACACAGCACTGTCCTGATTTTGACAAAACTTGGGTGAATGATGCATCTTGCCATAGAGATCCGGAATTTACAAAACTACACTGATTGGCTAAAATGGTGGTGCTATAACTGTATATAGTCCATCTGTAAATAGCCCACCCAATCTACCTACCTCATCCCCATACTGTTTTTATATTATTTACATTTCTGCTCTTTTCATCATCTGCTCACTTATCACTCCAGTGTTAATCTACTAAATTGTAATTATTCGCCCCTATGGCCTATTTATTGCCTTACCTCCTCATGCCATTTGCACACACTGTATATAGACTTTATTTTCTCTACTGTGTCATTGACTTGTTTGTGTTATTGGCTTGTTTATTGTTTACTCCATGTGTAACTCTGTGTTGTTGTCTGTGTCACGCTGCTTTGATTTATCATGACCAGAGGTCGCAATTGCAAATGAGAACTTGTTCTCAACTGGCCTACCTGGTTAAATAAAGGTGAACTAAAATAAAAATAACAAGAGAATGCAATCTTTGAAAGCTCACGCCCATCTCCCCGTTTGATGCAAAGTCATGAAATTCGATACATAGGTGCCTCTCATCACAAGGAACACATTTGCGTCATGGTCCCATAATGGCCTTATGGATTTGGTCCGTAAGGTCCGCCATTTAGAAGTTTGTGAAAAACACTTAAAATGCTAATTTTCTGGCACCGCATGACCGGTCTGCACAATATTTGATATGTGACATCTATGGACAAAGATCTCTCAATTCAACATTTTACAGACTAGTTCCTAAAACAACACGTTGACCAATAAACATTCACGTGGGCTTGGTCTGGCACATAAACGCACATAAATAAGGCTATTCATATTGTAACAAAATGTGGTACATTCGTGGGGGACGACATGTTAACTGTTGACTTGTTTTAACTGCCAATTACCTTTCAGGTTGTCTTCTCTCTGTCAAGGTTCAGCGCAGTCCAAATTCCAGCACCAAGCCTAACCCTAACCCCTACAGTACCTTTATAATATACCTTGTAGTAAGGTGCTTCCTCCCCAACAAAATGTTTGTTAAATGCGGTTGGATATACTTAAAAGAAAATTGTTTATCTTTGACTTCCTGTCATTATGAAAAGGGAAGTGTTGTTTTGTAACATAGAGAAAATAACTTTGCCTAGTATCCATATCAAAGGGGTTGGAAATAGCTCATTAGAAACCTGTCAAAAGACATAACATGTTGGGTTTTTAGAGCCTCCTGTGCTCCTCCTCCTCGAGAGAAAGATTACTCGCTGTTGTTGTTTTACCAAGTAGATAATGTGCCATGAAAGAGCCATTAAGAAACAGCCGTCGAGTCCAGGAACGTATTACAACAATGATCAGCTATTTGGTCACCATAGAAAACAAACAATCAGGGTATTTATACCAGACACATTCAAAACCAGTATCAGACTCAGACTTTAATAACTAAATAACTTTGTTTGACATGTGAACATATTTTATCTGATTAACTTTGTGATTCAAAAACATTGAAAAAATAATAAAAAAAGAATAAGAAAATAAAAAATAGAATCTTAAAGACCAAAGTCAACAACAATTAACAGGGACACCATCTCTTCATAGCAGTGATAGTGATGAGCTCATTGTTACCCAGAGGACTTTGCAGAGGCTTCCAGCAAGGTGCATGTTCTGTCCACATCTCTCTATTCCCAAATGGCACCCTATTCCCTATTGTAGTGCACTACTTTAGACCAGGATCAAATGGCACCCTATTCCCTATTGTAGTGCACTACTTTTGACCAGGGCCCATAGTTATTAGACTAGGGAATAGGGAACCATTTGGTATATAAACTATATCTTGACATCAGAGGATGTTCCCAAAAGAGTCTGACTGAATCCGACTACAGAGTTTCTGTATTTAATCAGGTAAGTCATTGAGAACACATTGTCTAACCATAACCCTATAAAGTCCAAAAAGTTATGGGTTGCAAAGTTGGCTGTTACAATGTACACAACCGGTCAAAAGATTTCGAACACCTACTCATTAAGGGTTTTTCTTTATTTTTACTATTTTCTACATGGTAGAATAATAGTGAAGACATCAAAACTATGAAATAACACATATGAAATCATGTAGTAACCCAAAAAAGTGTTAAACAAATCAAAATATATTTTATATTTGAGATTCTTCAAATAGCCACCCTTTTGCCTTGATGACAGCTTTGCACACTCTTGGCATTCTCTCAACCAGCTTCATGAGTGGGGCGTCTTGTTTACTCCATGTGTAACTCTGTGTTGTTGTGCGTGTCGAACTGCTTTGCTTTATCTTGGCCAGAGGTCGCAGTTGTAAATGAGAAAATGTACTTTTAATCCGTGTGTCTGCATACTTCAAGACATGCCATACGAGGGTGCAGTGAGATACCCGATGGATTGGACAATACTCTTCTCGTCAATTATCTTGAAAAAAAAAACGTATACTTAAAAACTGGAAATCAACCAATCCTCCATCGTTAAGACAATGGAAAAAATCACATGCTTCATTATCTAAAATCTGAAAGAGAGGGGGCGACGGAGAGGAACAAAATGGACCCATTTGAGGAAATGTGGCAGAGAGTAGTGCAGGACCTGGAGATAGGGCTGAGAATAGGTGGGTCTGGGTAGGTGTGATGGACCTGGAGATAGGGCTGAGAATAGTTGGATCTGGGCAGGTGTGAGGGACCTGGAGATAGGGCTGAGAATAGTTGTGTCTGGGCAGGTGTGATCGACCTGGAGATAGGGCTGAGAATAGTTGGGTCTGGGCAGGTGTGATGGACCTGGAGATAGGGCTGAGAATAGTTGGGTCTGGGCAGGTGTGATGGACCTGGGGATAGGGCTGAGAATAGTTGGGTCTGGGCAGGTGTGAAGGACCTGGAGATAGGGCTGAGAATAGTTGGGTCTGGGCAGGTGTGATGGACCTGGAGATAGGGCTGAGAATAGTTGGGTCTGGGCAGGTGTGATGGACCTGGAGATAGGGCTGAGAATAGTTGGGTCTGGGCAGGTGTGAGGGACCTGGAGATAGGGCTGAGAATAGTTGGGTCTGGGCAGGTGTGATGGACCTGAAGATAGGGCTGAGAATAGTTGGGTCTGGGCAGGTGTGATGGACCTGGAGATAGGGCTGAGAATAGTTGGGTCTGGGAAGGTGTGATGGACCTGGAGATAGGGCTGAGAATAGTTGGGTCTGGGCAGGTGTGATGGACCTGGAGATAGGGCTGAGAATAGTTGGGTCTGGGCAGGTGTGATGGACATGGAGAGAGGGCTGAGAATAGTTGGGTCTGGGCAGGTGTGATGGACCTGAAGATAGGGCTGAGAATAGTTGGGTCTGGGCAGGTGTGATGGACCTGGAGATAGGGCTGAGAATAGTTGGGTCTGGGCAGGTGTGATGGACCTGGAGAGACGGCTGAGAATAGTTGGGTCTGGGCAGGTGTGATGGACCTGGAGATAGGGCTGAGAATAGGTGGGTCTGGGCAGGTGTGATGGACCTGGAGATAGGGCTGAGAATAGTTGGGTCTGGGCAGGTGTGATGGACCTGGAGATAGGGCTGAGAATAGTTGGGTCTGGGCAGGTGTGATGGACCTGGAGATAGGGCTGAGAATAGTTGGGTCTGGGCAGGTGTGAGGGACCTGGAGATAGGGCTGAGAATAGTTGGGTCTGGGCAGGTGTGATGGACTTGGAGATAGGGCTGAGAATAGTTGGGTCTGGGCAGGTGTGATGGACCTGGAGATAGGGCTGAGAATAGTTGGGTCTGGGCAGGTGTGAGGGACCTGGAGATAGGGCTGAGAATAGTTGGGTCTGGGCAGGTGTGATGGACCTGGAGATAGGGCTGAGAATAGTTGGGTCTGGGCAGGTGTGATGGACCTGGAGATAGGGCTGAGAATAGTTGGGTCTGGGCAGGTGTGATGGACCTGGAGATAGGGCTGAGAATAGGTGGGTCTGGGCAGGTGTGATGGACCTGGAGATAAGGCTGAGAATAGTTGGGTCTGGGTAGGTGTGATGGACCTGGAGATAGGGCTGAGAATAGGTGGGTCTGGGCAGGTGTGATGGACCTGGAGATAGGGCTGAGAATAGTTGGGTCTGGGCAGGTGTGATGGACCTGGAGATAGGGCTGAGAATAGTTGGGTCTGGGCAGGTGTGATGGACTTGGAGATAGGGCTGAGAATAGTTGGGTCTGGGCAGGTGTGATGGACCTGGAGATAGGGCTGAGAATAGTTGGGTCTGGGCAGGTGTGATGGACCTGGAGATAGGGCTGAGAATAGTTGGGTCTGGGCAGGTGTGATGGACCTGGAGATAGGGCTGAGAATAGTTGGGTCTGGGCAGGTGTGATGGACCTGGAGATAGGGCTGAGAATAGGTGGGTCTGGGCAGGTGTGATGGACCTGGAGATAGGGCTGAGAATAGTTGGGTCTGGGCAGGTGTGATGGGGATAGGGCTGAGAATAGTTGGGTCTGGGCAGATGGACCTGGGGATAGGGCTGAGAATAGGTGGGTCTGGGCAGGTGTGATGGACCTGGAGATAGGGCTGAGAATAGTTGGGTCTGGGTCTGGGATAGGGCTGAGAATAGTTGGGTCTGGGCAGGTGTGATGGACCTGGAGATAGGGCTGAGAATAGTTGGGTCTGGGCAGGTGTGAGGGACCTGGGGACCTGGGCAGGTGTGATGGACTTGGGATAGGGCTGAGAATAGTTGGGTCTGGGCAGGTGTGATGGACCTGGAGATAGGGCTGAGAATAGTGGGTCTGGGCAGGTGTGATGGACCTGGAGATAGGGCTGAGAATAGGTGTGGGCAGGGTGATGGACTGGGGGGCTGAGAATAGTTGGGTCTGAGAATAGTTGGGTCTGGGCAGGTGTGATGGACCTGGAGATAGGGCTGAGAATAGTTGGGTCTGGGCAGGTGTGATGGACCTGGAGATAGGGCTGAGAATAGTTGGGTCTGGGCAGGTGTGATGAACCTGGGGATAGGCTGAGAATAGTTGGGTCTGGGCAGGTGTGATGGACCTGGAGAGAGGGCTGAGAATAGTTGGGTCTGGGCAGGTGTGATGGACCTGGAGATAGGGCTAAGAATAGGTGGGTCTGGGCAGGTGTGATGGACCTGGAGATAGGGCTGAGAATAGTTGGGTCTGGGCAGGTGTGATGGACCTGGAGATAGGGCTGAGAATAGGTGGGTCTGGGCAGGTGTGATGGACCTGGAGATAGGGCTGAGAATAGTTGGGTCTGGGCAGGTGTGAGGGACCTGGGGATAGGGCTGAGAATAGTTGGGTCTGGGCAGGTGTGATGGACCTGGGGATAGGGCTGAGAATAGGTGGGTCTGGGCAGGTGTGATGGACCTGGAGATAGGGCTGAGAATAGTTGGGTCTGGGCAGGTGTGAGGGACCTGGAGATAGGGCTGAGAATAGTTGGGTCTGGGCAGGTGTGATGGACCTGGAGATAGGGCTGAGAATAGGTGGGTCTGGGCAGGTGTGATGGACCTGGAGATAGGGCTGAGAATAGTTGGGTCTGGGCAGGTGTGATGGACCTGGAGATAGGGCTGAGAATAGTTGGGTCTGGGCAGGTGTGAGGGACCTGGAGATAGGGCTGAGAATAGTTGGGTCTGGGCAGGTGTGATGGACCTGGAGATAGGGCTGAGAATAGGTGGGTCTGGGCAGGTGTGATGGACCTGGAGATAGGGCTGAGAATAGGTGGGTCTGGGCAGGTGTGATGGACCTGGAGATAGGGCTGAGAATAGTTGGGTCTGGGCAGGTGTGATGGACCTGGAGATAGGGCTGAGAATAGGTGGGTCTGGGCAGGTGTGATGGACCTGGAGATAGGGCTGAGAATAGTTGGGTCTGGGCAGGTGTGATGGACCTGGGAGATAGGGCTGAGAATAGTTGGGTCTGGGCAGGTGTGATGGACCTGGAGATAGGGCTGAGAATAGTTGGGTCTGGGCAGGTGTGATGGACCTGGAGATAGGGCTGAGAATAGTTGGGTCTGGGCAGGTGTGATGGACCTGGAGATAGGGCTGAGAATAGGTGGGTCTGGGCAGGTGTGATGGACCTGGAGATAGGGCTGAGAATAGTTGGGTCTGGGCAGGTGTGATGGACCTGGAGATAGGGCTGAGAATAGGTGGGTCTGGGCAGGTGTGATGGACCTGGAGATAGGGCTGAGAATAGTTGGGTCTGGGCAGGTGTGATGGACCTGGAGATAGGGCTGAGAATAGTTGGGTCTGGGCAGGTGTGATGGACCTGGAGATAGGGCTGAGAATAGTTGGGTCTGGGCAGGTGTGAGGGACCTGGAGATAGGGCTGAGAATAGGTGGGTCTGGGCAGGTGTGATGGACCTGGAGATAGGGCTGAGAATAGTTGGGTCTGGGTAGGTGTGATGGACCTGGAGATAGGGCTGAGAATAGGTGGGTCTGGGCAGGTGTGATGGACCTGGAGATAGGGCTGAGAATAGTTGGGTCTGGGCAGGTGTGATGGACCTGGAGATAGGGCTGAGAATAGTTGGGTCTGGGCAGGTGTGATGGACCTGGAGATAGGGCTGAGAATAGTTGGGTCTGGGCAGGTGTGAGGGACCTGGAGATAGGGCTGAGAATAGTTGGGTCTGGGCAGGTGTGATGGACTTGGAGATAGGGCTGAGAATAGGTGGGTCTGGGCAGGTGTGATGGACCTGGAGATAGGGCTGAGAATAGGTGGGTCTGGGCAGGTGTGATGGACCTGGAGATAGGGCTGAGAATAGTTGGGTCTGGGCAGGTGTGATGGAGGTGGGTCTGGGCAGGTGTGATGGACCTGGAGATAGGGCTGAGAATAGGTGGGTCTGGGCAGGTGTGATGGACCTGGAGATAGGGCTGAGAATAGTTGGGTCTGGGCAGGTGTGATGGACCTGGAGATAGGGCTGAGAATAGGTGGGTCTGGGCAGGTGTGATG
>NW_027258914.1:0-47824 GCF_045791955.1 Oncorhynchus clarkii lewisi | reverse complement strand
TAAGGACCATCGTTATGTTTGGAGGGAAAAGGAGGAGGCTTGCAAGCCAAAGAACACCATCCCAACCGTGAAGCACGGGGGTGGCAGCATCATGTTGTGGGGGTGGTTTGCTGTAGGAGGGAGTGGTGCATTTCACAAAATAGATGGAGGAGGAATAGAGGATAGAGGAAGAAACATTATGTGGATATATTGAAGCAGAATCTCAAAACATAAGTCAGGAAGTTAAAGCTTGGTCGCAAATGGGTTTGCAAATGGACAATGACCCCAAGCATACTTCCAAAGTTGTGGCAAAATGGCTTAAGGACAAAAAAGTCAAGGTATTGGAGTGGCCATCACAAAGCCCTGACCTCAATCCTGTAGACAATTTGTGGGAAGAACTGAAAAAGCGTGTGCGAGCAAGGAGTCCTACAAACATGACTCAGTTACACCAGGTCTGTCAGGAGGAATGGGCCAACATTCACCCAACTTATTGTGGGAAGCTTGTGGAAGGCTACCTGAAACATTTGACCCAGGTTAAAGGCAATGCTACCAAATACTAATTGAGTGTATGTAAACTTCTGACCCACTGGGAATGTGATGAAAGAAATAAAAGCTGAAAGAAATAATTATCTCTAGTATTATTCTGACATTTTCACATTCTTAACATAAAGTGGTGATCCTAACTGACCTAAAACAGGGAATTTCAACTAGGATTAAATGTCAGGAATTGTGAAAAACTGAGTTTAAATGTATTTGGCGTATGTAAACTGTAACTGAGGTTTGGCTTATGTATTTGGCTTATGACTTCAACTGTAACTCTCTCTCACTTCTCAATTTTTGAAGAAATGTATTTGTTTGAAACTGTTCAACTATTGTCTTTCTCTCTCTATGAGTCAACTACTCACCACACTTTATGCACTGCAGTGCTAGCTAGCTGTAGCTTATGCTTTCAGTACTAAGTTCATTCTCTGATCCTTTGACTGGGTGGACAAATATGTCAGTTCATGCTGCAAGACCTCTGATAGGTTGGAGGACATCCTCCTGAAGTTGTCATAATTACTGTGTAAGTCTATGAAAGGGGGTGAGAACCATGATTCTCCTGGGTTTTGTATTGAAGTTAATGTACCCAGAGGAGGACAGAAACATGCTGTCCTCTGGCTACACCATGGTATTTGGTATTTTTGGTATTTGGCATTTTATTAGGATCCCCATTGGTGCTACCTTACAGAGTGCTGTTGAGGCTACTCTAGACCTTCATTGCAAATCAATTATTTGGTGATGTGAATATGTTTAGTATAGTTTATTTTTATAACTTTTTTTAATGTTTCACTTTTTATTTTTATGAAATTCACTGAGGAGGATGGTCCTCTTCTGAGTAGCCTCCACTGCTGTCCTAAATTCTTTTGGACTTCACTGTATGTCATGCACACACGCACACGAACACAAACTGTCTATGTCACTATTTTAATGTAGTCTAATTGTCCTGACGGTGTTGTGTTGGTGTGATCGTCACTCGCAGCAGAAATAGATTCCTGTGAGCTGATAGAACATTACACCCTGCTGCTGGTAGGTGTGACGATCAGGTTAAGCACAGTGAGGCAACACTACACACACACACACACACACATAAGCATGCACGCACACACAAGCACACACAATCCTACATAATGTGAGGGTTGTGTAAGTGTCAGAAGTCAGATCTGTTTAATGAAGTGTGATGTGTATCTAATTGGAGCATTGTGACTCAGCCTGCTCTCCACGTGATTATATCAGATCTATTGAGATCATGCCTTTTTAGACAGTTTGTACAACCTTAATATTGACTAAATCTCTATGGCTCTGAAGACAACGCTGTTTTGTTATTCATAGTGTATTAAATATTTTGTGAACGAGCGCAGATACACACGCAAACACACACACACACACACACACACACACACACACACACACACACCAGGGTTTCCGTTAGGGAAATGTGGTGCTGGACATTTGACCAGCAGCATTTTAATTTACCGGACCCATATGCATTGGGTGCACAACCTGATTAGTGTGTCCACCCACAGTGCTCAGAAACACACAAATCACATGAACATGATGGTCATTCATATTAACACAACCTGATTAGTGTGTCCACCCACAGTGCTCAGAAACACACAAATCACAGTTACATTATGGTCATTCATATTAACACAACCTGATTTGTGTGTCCACCCACAGTGCTCAGAAACACACAAATCACAGTTACATTATGGTCATTCATATTAACACAACCTGATTAGTGTGTCCACCCACAGTGCTCAGAAACACACAAATCACATGTACATGATGGTCATTCATATTAACACAACCTGATTAGTGTGTCCACCCACAGTGCTCAGAAACACACAAATCACATGTACATGATGGTCATTCATATTAACACAACCTGATTAGTGTGTCCACCCACAGTGCTCAGAAACACACAAATCACAGTTACATTATGGTCATTCATATTAACACAACCTGATTAGTGTGTCCACCCACAGTGCTCAGAAACACACAAATCACAGTTACATTATGGTCATTCTTATTAACACAACCTGATTAGTGTGTCCACCCACAGTGCTCAGAAACACACAAATCACATGTACATTATGGTCATTCATATTAACACAACCTGATTAGTGTGTCCACCCACAGTGCTCAGAAACACACAAATCACATGTACATGATGGTCATTCTTATTAACACAACCTGATTAGTGTGTCCACCCACAGTGCTCAGAAACACACAAATCACATTTACATTATGGTCATTCATATTAACACAACATGCAAGTCGAGGATGCAACAATGTGCCAAAAAGACGAGTAACGAACAGTTAAATTATTAGCCTGTCAATCTACTATCCCCCATAGTAGAAAAGTGTACCTATTTTATTGGTCAGCTTGTCGAGAAAGAAATAGCATATTCCAAACAGACTCTGGGACAGCTGTGGGATGATACAGGAGATCCCAAATTCATACAACCAGTCGGCCAAGGCTACATCCCCAAAAATGAAAAGCCTTGAGGCTATTGCATCAGATCAGCACGTTTAGCTTAGAATGTTGTTTAACTGTTATTTATTCACGTTATAAACGCAACAATGCTCACAAGGCAGTAGTAGCCTAGGCTGCGTGGGAATGTTCGTTCAGTTAGTGGGAAAACAGTGTTGTCAAAAGCGCACCTCATGCCATTGATTTCATGTGACAGAGATTAAAATATCCGTTCGAAATTTAGAATGAGGGGAGATGTAATATGAAACAACTAGCATGGGTTGCTAATATGACTAGGATTGTGCCTTTGGCTACTAGACAATGAAAGAAAGTTGATATAGTATAAAATAATTGCCTCCACAGTCTGATTTTGGCTAGGCAATTAAGTATATGTTTTGAAAATGTAAACTGCCTCCAGCTCATTGCAAAGTGGTGTGTGACGCGCTGATGGAGCCTGCCTTCAGTTGACTTTGCATTTGCTGTTTGATATGCTGACAGGTTTTCCGCTCAAAGGCTCACTCTGTATCTGTAGGCTGTACGCGCGTGATAAATAAAATCCACAACGACTATACTGTACACGAGCGCCAATTTAATTCCACCAAATTATGCTAATTAACCTATAACCAATTTAATTCCACTAAATGATGTAATTAACCTATAAACCGATAAACTGGACCAGTCGAATGTATTTCCATCAACTGGTATCTCCTTTTAATGCATAGGCTAAAAAACATTATTTTGCAACGAGATTTTTTTTTCTTCATCTCCTGAACAAAACAAAAAAGCCAGCGATTAGGCCTACCGGCAAACGCGCGCAGACACACACACACACACACACACACATGCACACACAGGGACTGCGTGACCTGCTGGGCTGACTGAGCTGTATTTTCTGAGGTGTATGTGGTTTTAGCGGAGAGTTGCAGCATGCATAATGAGGTTTGGGCCTACACCCCTGGGTTATGAGTTTAGCAAACACAGCTGAGACCGGATGAGATGTCTAGCTCTCCTCTCTCGTTTTATTCTCTTTCCTGCCCTCCTCCCCCATCCCTTCCTCCCTCCTGTCTTTTCCTCTTGTCATGCATGTCATTTAGAAGTAACATTTGTTGTGAAAGCAGTGAGATCTCCCGTTTTTACCAATTCGATTTCAGATCCTGACGTTCTCCAAACATCAAATTCCAAAGTGTTTTTGACACCATGGGTAGCTCTTCCTGCTCTGCATAATTCCGAATGGTTAAGGTTTTGGGAAAAAATATATAAAAATGAGTGTGTACCACTGGGATTGAACACGTGATCTTCAGATCCTGAGTCATGGGATTACTCCCATCCGTCACCCCCGTCCACAACGCCAAGCCTACTTGATGGTAATATCAAAAACAGTACAGTATGAAGATAGGCAGGAACTGCTTATCCAATAGAAATCACCAATCACGCTTGTAGGCGATGTCATGGCGACATTGGATAGCCAGTCACATGCTCAGAAACACGACCATTAGACCCAATGACTTCTCTCGCATAACTGCACATGTGCAGGCCTTCAAATCAAAGGCACTCCTCCTATAACGTTTTAAAAAATATTTTTTTTACAAAAATAAAACATTTGTCCGTTTGTCACTTTCACAAGATTGGAGTTAGAATAATAACATTTTCAACAATTTAAGACATTGGCTCGAATCTATGTTGTTTCTTTAGATTTCAAGAAAATTAACAACTAAGGGAAGAATTCTTCACTTCTCTCACTGACTTCTCAAACCCCAAAACCCCGGCCTGGTCTACTTGGTCTGTTTCGTAAGCATTCCTGGAAGACTCGCAATGTTGCACATCTGGATTTAAAAACTCTGGTAATAGCACTCATTGTTGCCCCTAGTGGACGGTTAAGGCATCTCCTGACGTCCTATTTCGAAGTCAATCTTGAGTGATCTGGCTGGTGAGAGTGGGAGAGTGTCTAATGGCATTGTTCCACTCTGTTAATCAGAGGTCTGGCTGTGATGTCCATTCAGTCGTGAAAGTGCTTACGCGTCAGGAACCATCAGCCAATGAGGTCACAGGGGATTGGTCCTGAGGGGCCAGAGCAGTAGGCCATGTTATGTGTGTATCAGCGCCTTGGATTCACTCTAGAAATCTAGGATTATTCTAAAAGTTAACAATCCCAATTTTGTTTAAATGTCCACACCCCTATTTAGAATCATATTCCTGCTGTTCACATTGTCCTCTCTCTGCTGGCTCTTTGTCCTCTCTCTGCTGGCTCTTTGTCCTCTCTGCTCTTTGTCCTTTCTCTGCTAGCTCTTTGGCCTCTCTCTGCTAGCTCTTTGTCCTCTCTCTGCTGGCTCTTTGTCCTCTCTCTGCTGGCTCTTTGTCCTCTCTCTCTGCTGGCTCTTTGTCCTCTCTCTCTGCTGGCTCTTTGTCCTCTCTCTCTGCTGGCTCTTTGTCCTCTCTCTCTGCTGGCTCTTTGTCCTTTCTCTGCTGGCTCTTTGTCCTCTCTCTGCTGGCTCTGTGGGAACCCCAAGACTCATTCTGCCACCTCTCATATTCACTTATTCTCTCTCCGCTCTCTCCCTCGCTCCACTCCTCCCCTGCACAATCACTCGCTTCTCTGCTGCCACAGCAGCACGCCTTACAGAGCAGAGAAGTCATTTCTTTCTTTCTTTCTCTTTCTCCTCTCTCTCTCCAGCTCTAACCCACTGTGTATTAAAACTGTCAGAAACACAGCAAGAGGTCAGCTTCCATTAGTCTGAAAAGGTCACGAGGCTCATGTTTTTCTATTTCTAATGCTGACTATACTGGATCAGATGGTACTACTGATCATATAGTGCAGCTGCGTATGGTAGAGGATGAAAGGGTTTAGTGTACTCACTACACAGACAGACAGACACACATACTGACTGTATCCTTGGATTAATTGGGTTTAAGGCCATTGATGATGTAACTTCTACTTTATATGTAAATGGTTTAATTTTAGAGTTGGATTGGCCACTCCATGCATCACTGCTCTCCCCCTCCTCTTTCTGTGCTGTGTGCTCTTTGTACGCACATGGCGTAATTAACATCACTATGGATACAGGCGCTACAGTACACCAGTTCACTCGCTAGGGAGAGAGACATGAGGGAGGCAGAGTTGGAGGGAGAAATGGAGGGAGGGGGCGAGAAGTGTGTTTCTACAGAAACAGACATGGTTGATAGATGTTAGCGATCATGTGTGGTCGAGCAGATATTCGGTCTTTCCTCATTTGACGGCACTCACTAATCCTGTGCCCCTGTATGGGTCATAATAACTACTTCCACTGGGTGAGAGAGGTAGAGAGATGGATTCATGTCCTGGGATTCGGTCACAGAGCATTAGGATGAATATTTAGGAATATGAACTGTATTTATTGGAATAGTTTAGTTTACAGTTTTTCTTTGTTTGTCCAAGTCCTGTCTCTCTCTGTCTCTCTCTGTCTCTCTCTCTCTGTCTCTCTCTCTGTGTCTCTCTGTCTCTCTCTCTGTGTCTCTCTCTCTGTCTCTCTCTCTGTGTCTCTCTCTCTGTCTCTCTCTCTCTGTCTCTCTCTCTGTGTCTCTCTCTCTGTGTCTCTCTCTCTGTCTCTCTCTCTCTGTCTCTCTCTCTCTGTCTCTCTCTCTGTCTCTCTCTCTCTGTCTCTCTCTCTGTCTCTCTCTCTGTGTCTCTCTCTCTCTGTCTCTCTCTCTGTGTCTCTCTCTCTGTGTCTCTCTCTCTGTCTCTCTCTCTGTGTCTCTCTCTCTGTGTCTCTCTCTCTGTGTCTCTCTCTCTCTGTGTCTCTCTCTCTGTCTCTCTCTGTGTCTCTCTCTCTCTGTGTCTCTCTCTCTGTGTCTCTCTCTCTCTCTCTCTCTCTCTCTGTCTCTCTCGCTGTCTCTCTCTCTAACTCTCTCTCTTTATCTCTCTGTAACTCTCTCTGTGTCCCTGTGTGTGTGTTGTATCCCAGAGAGTAAATTCACTAACCTATACCAGTTGTAACTGCTAACAGACAGCAATCACCTTACAGACTTGTACCGGAAAGAAGAGGTCGTCACGGTAACTGCAGCTGGGGGAGCCATCCAGAGCCCCCGCTTCCCGAACGCCTACCCCCGGAACCTGCAGTTGTCATGGAAACTACTGTCGCCCCACAACACCCGCATCGTCCTGGAGTTTGACTCCCACTTTGCGCTGGAGGAACCAGAAAACGAAGTCTGCAGGTGATTGAGGGAGGAGAGGATAGAGAGGTAGAGAGAGATTGAAGCGCCAAGGAGAGAGAAAGTTGGCTGAGTTTGTAACGGATGAAAGGGGAGAGGGAGAAGGCTGGCATCCCTCTGATGGGGGGTATCGACATCTACAGAGTCTAAAGAAAGGAGGAATGGATGAAAGGGGGATGGAGGGATGGATGAATCTTACCTTCTTTGCAGTAATGAAGAATATGTCCTTGAGGGTGAGAAGAGTGAATTGACTTTTAATCCCCAAACCAAAGGCAGCTGTCTTCGTAAGCATTTTAGACGAGAGAGAAACAGAGAGCGGGAGAGATGAGGAAAGAAAAAGAGAAACATAGGGAGGTGACTCTTCAACAATGAACCATTTTCTACTGAACAGTGATGATTAATTGATTGATTAATTCATTAAATCCATTGATTGACAGGTTAGTGACCCTCTTCTCTCCCCCTTCCCTCCCAGGTATGACTTTGTGGAGGTGGAGGACATCTCAGAGACCAGTACTATTGTCTGGGGGAGATGGTGTGGTCAGAGAGTCCCCCCACGCCTCACCTCCAAAACCAACACCCTCAAAGTCACCTTCAAGTCAGACGACTACTTCGTGGCCAAGCCTGGCTTCAAACTCAACTACTCTCTACTGGTGAGTGAACACCGGGATGTGACTGCATCTCATTCCACAGAGATGGTGCTGAAACGCAAATACCTAAGGCTGGTGTTATAACTGCCAATGAATCTCTTATGCCATCCTTATGACAGTCTAATGTAGTCTGTGTGACAGAGGGTTCAAGTACGGTGCTACCAAAATCCTTCCTGAGGTAACTAGCTGTGGGAATTAAGAGATGACTAAACCCATTAACGTCTGTTTCCTTTGTAAGATCTCTAACTTGATTAAAGAGGAGGGAGAGGGAGGGGTGGAGGGAGGCTGAGTATGTGCTCTTTAAAAAGCCCAGTCTGGATAAGAAGATTAGATTTGTCACAACATCAGTAGTTAAATAGTGGAGGGAGATTTAGATGTGTCGATGTTCCCTTGGCTTTCAGACACATTATGATCACTAGAGAGACAGAGGTTTTTATTCCACCCTCTAAAGCATTTGACTATAAACACACACTCCTCTCCATTCTGAAAGATTCTGGAAGTGTCTCTCTCTGTCTCCCTCCACCCCTCTCGCCTGGAGAGGTAGGCATATACAGTACATGCCAGTTGTTATCCCTTCTCCACAGTGCATCGTCGTCTTCGTCCATGTTCTTTTTCATCCCTCTGCCCTTGTGTGTAACTGACTACTGTGTGTGTCCTGGATTCAGTCCTATGTAGCAAAATCTGAAATGGCATTTTTTGTTTTTACATTGGATAAAGGTAGAGACTCCGAGCTAGAAAATGAAATATTGTACACTAAGGTTAACATTAGGCTATAACTAGCAATACAAATGGCTTTCTGAGATACAAATAATATTACTACACAGATCATACATCTAACGTTAGCTAGCGAACCAGCCAGCTAACATTAGCTAGCGAACCAGCCAGCTAACATTAGCTAGCGAACCAGCCAGCTAACATTAGCTAGCGAACCAGCCAGCTAACATTAGCTAACAAACCAGCCAGCTAACATTAGCTAGCTAGCTAAACAGTACGCTTTAAATTACAATGAAAACAACTTTCTGACAAAATTAGAAATATATAATATCTGAAAATGTAGGTAGCTTGAGTCTCTTACCTGTATACATGGATGAACGCTTCTCCTTCTCTGTCACGGATGCCATGGTTACCATTAGTTTGAAGATGTAATCCAGAGACAGGTGTTTTATACAACAGCCTCCTCTGTGTTCTCTCTTTGACCCCCTCTGCATATTTGCAATCAAACGCCAGAATGTTCTCCATCTCCTATCATACTCTGCTTCCACTGGGCATTCCACTGATTTCAAAACTCGGTCAACTGTTGATCGCTGTTTCAGAAGACTCTACAATGTCTGGTTCAATTACAATGTTTTTACCTACATTAGGGATTTCCTTGTCGTCTGATTCGTCAGATAGAGATAACAAGGCCCAATCGTTCTCCAGAAAGTGGAGAACATTAGCAACACTTTTTTGCAGTTCTTTGGAATATATTTTTAAGAAGTTGATTTAGAAAGGATGACCTACACATACTGAGCAGCTCATGTTATACAGAAGCATGCTACATGGCAGACCAACCCAAACCCATCTCTCTGCATGTCAAGCCCATCCATTATCTCAGCCAATCATGGCTAGCGGGGAAGGTCTTTTTCTGTGGCTAAATCAACTAGGCTGGTAACATATATATTTTTTAAATCTTGGTATTTACAGATGGCATACGCGTTTGTAAAGACACTTGAAGGTTTACATGTTCCAGAGGGCATTTCTGCCTCAAAAAATGTTTACTTTCAAACGGCCTCTCCTGTGAAGTAGTGACGTGCGAAATACGCCTAGTTTCCTGAAACGAGTCACCAGTTACACCCTGTGTGTACGTGTTTGGTTGTGATTGTGTGAAACCAACACATTTCCCAGACAGGGAAGCTGCCGTTAGATTGGCCTCCCAGTACACATACACTTACCCAGACAGGGAAGCTGCCGTTAGATTGGCCTCCCAGTACACATACACTTACCCAGACAGGGAAGCTGCCGTTAGATTGGCCTCCCAGTACACATACACTTACCCAGACAGGGAAGCTGCCGTTAGATTGGCCTCCCAGTACCCTCACACTTACCCAGACAGGGAAGCTGCCGTTAGATTGGCCTCCCAGTACACACTTTCCCAGACAGGGAAGCTGCCGTTAGATTGGCCTCCCAGTACACACACTTACCCAGACAGGGAAGCTGCCGTTAGATTGGCCTCCCAGTACACACACACTTACCCAGACAGGGAAGCCACTGTTAGATTGGCCTCCCAGTACCCTCACACTTACCCAGACAGGGAAGCTGCCATTAGATTGGCCTCCCAGTACACACACTTACCCAGACAGGGAAGCTGCCGTTAGATTGGCCTCCCAGTACACACACACTTACCCAGACAGGGAAGCTGCCATTAGATTGGCCTCCCAGTACACACAATTACCCAGACAGGGAAGCTGCTGTTAGATTGGCCTCCCAGTACACACACACTTACCCAGACAGGGAAGCTGCCGTTAGATTGGCCTCCCAGTACACACACACTTACCCCTCTACCACCTCTAGGGCTGTGAGAGGCTTCATTTAACATCTCTAATTTGTTGTGCCCTGTTGTATAGATAAGATGGAGGGAGGAGGAGAGGAAGAGAGAGAAAGAGAGGGAAGGGAGAGAAAGGTAGAACAGGTGTCTCAGATCCTATCATGCTGACAGCCGATAACTCCTTCACAACAAAGCGAGGGGTGAGGAGAGCGAGCGTTATGAGAGAGTGTGAGTGGAGATTAAAACAATTACAGAGATGGAGAGAAACACAATGTAGAGTGTGAGAACAAGCAGGAACTAGACTATCAGTCATTCGTCATCACAACCACAATACAATCATTACATAACCATTACACAACCACAATACAACCATTACACAACCACAATACAACCATTACACAACCAAAAAAAACAACTATAACACAACCACAATATGATAAGATAACATATAGTTAATTAGTCCATATGTGATGGAAATGGGTCTTGAGCTTTAACCCGACCCCCCCCCGATACACACACAAGCACAACAACACGATGTAACATGACCATGGCTCTGACTGAATGCTGTAGTGCTGTTCTTAATTTCCTTAACAAGAGGAATCCTCTAGAGCATGTATTCCCAAACTGGGGTATGCGAACCCCCAGGGATGCACCAAATAAAAATGTGATTATTATTCTTATTTTTTATTTATTTATTTCTCTTTTTTTTCATATTTTCAAACAGTACATTTATATTTTCCAACGGGGCTATATACATTTGGGTGAAGTTTTTTTTTCTTGCCTGAGTAGCCTCGTTTCACTGACCAAAAATCGAATTAAACCATCTAGTGTTCAGTGAAATAACAGCACAATGTCAAATACAAGCAGCCTAGTCAAATAATTAACATCCAATCACATTATCCGTTACTCTCTCGCAGGAATTCCACTAACGGTCCGTATGTAGCCAAATGTAGCTGCTGCTCATGTTGGTATCTGTACTGATGGCGCAAAAGCCATGATATATGGAGACATAGTGGAGTGGTAATGTGCGTGCAAGCAGTTGCTCCCGACACCACTTGGGTACACTGCAGCATCCACCGAGAGGCTCTTGCTGCCAAGGGAATGCCTGACAGCGTGAAAGACGTTTTGGACACTACAGTGAAAATGGTTAACTTTGTTAAAGCAAGGCCCCTGAACTCTCATATATTTTCTGCGCTATGTAACGATATGGGCAGCAACCATCTAACGCTTTTACAACATACAGAAGTGCGTTGGTTATTAAGGGGCAAAGTATTGACACGTTTTTTTAATTGAGAGACCTGCTTAAAGTTTGCTTTACTGACCATAATTTTCACTTGTCTGACTGCTTGCATGATGAGTTTCTCACACGACTGGCCTATCTGGGTGATGTTTTTTCTCGCCTGAACAACTATATTCATTGTGCTGGACAAAATTGAGACTCTGATTAAGAAATTGGAGCTCTTCTCTGTCTGCATTTTTGTTGTGTGCAAATGAACTCAAGTTTACAGACAATGTCAAATGTGATATAGTGAGTGAGTTGGGTGCACAATTACGCAGGTACGTTCCCGAAATGGATGACACAAACAACTGGATTCGTTATCCCTTTCATGCCCTGCCTCCAGTCCACTTATCGATATCTGAACAAGAGAGCCTCATCGAAATTGCAACAAGTGGTTCTGTGAAAATTGAATTTAATCAGAAGCCATTGCTAGAAACCATCAAAGTAGACTGTGCCGGCCTCCCGGGTGGCACCGCTAACACTGCATCGCAGTGCTAGCGGTGCCACCAGAAACTCTGGGTTTGCGCCCAGGCTCTGTTGCAGCCGGCCACGACCGGGAGGTCCGTGGGGCGACGCACAATTGGCCTAGCATCGTCCGGGTTAGGGAGGGTTTGGCCGGTAGGGATATCCTTATCTCATCGCGCACTAGCGATCCTGTGGCAGGCCAGGCGCAGTGCACACTAACCAGGTCGCCAGGTGCACTGTGTTTCCTTCGACACATTGGTGCGGCTGGCTTCCGGTTGGATGCGCGCTGTGTTAAGAAGCAGTGCGGCTTGGTTGGGTTGTGTTTCGGAGGACGCATGGCTTTCGACCTTCGTCTCTCCCGAGCCCGTACGGGAGTTGTAGCGATGAGACCAGATAGTAACTACTAACAATTGGATACCACGAAATTGGGAAGAAAAGGGGGTAAAATTCAACAAAAAAAACCACAAAAAAAAAGTAGACTGTGCCTTGACAAATTGCGCTGTTAAGACACTGATGCCCTTTGCAACCACGTATCTATGTGAGAGTGGATTCTCGGCCCTCACTAGCATGACAACTAAATACAGGCACAGACTGTGTAAGGAAAATGATTTAAAATGGAGACTCTCTCCAATACAACCCAACAGAGTTATGCAGAGTTATGTGCATCCTCTCAAGCACACCATTCTCATTAACCTGCGATGAGTTATTCACAATTTTCGATGAACAAATAAGGTTTTATATGTAAGATGGCTAAATAAAGAGCAAAATTATTGATTATTATTATTTGTGCCCTGGTCCTATAAGAGCTCTTTGTCACTTCCCACGAGCCGGGTTGTGACAAAAAACTCAAACTCATTCTTATGTTTAATAAATGTATCGTAGAGCATCTGTGTGGCAGACTTATAATGATAGCAAAAACCAATATTTGAGAGTGCGCTGACCCTGGTGCTAGAGGGGGTGCACAGCTGGAGGTTGAATGTTTGAAGGGGTACAGGACTATAAAAAGTTTGAGAACCAGTGATTCAGGCTTAGTGGAGTTCCTCAGAACAGAAGATCCATCCAGGCAGAAATATGATCCAGATGTTGCCAGGCATTGCAGCTATTCTGAGACCCACTGAGGTTTTCCCATAAATACATCAACAGATAGTCCCTGTGGCAAAACAACACCAAAATCATCTTAATCTCCTCCAGAAATAACATGTCTGAGAGGATGATTACAGACATATTATCAGTAGCAGGTGCATGTAAACATACTAAAAAACACAAGGCAATAATGGTGTCATGACGTTGGCCTTGGGGTAGGTTTATGAGTCATAAATACCTCTTCCGTCCTTTTTCCTCTCTCTACCCTACTGATGTGAAATTTGAAAACCCCTTGGTTAACATAGAGATTCTGGCAACATCAGAAGGTGGGAGGAAATGAACTATATTCTGGTAATCCGACCAATTGAACATATGCGGTGACACATAGTGAATATGTCAGTTCGGTTGTCATCTGAGACATTCTCCTCAATGATAGGATGACATAAACTCTACAGTGGAAAATCTGTGAAGAGACATGGGTTATAAAACTTTTCAGACACACCCTTCTCGCTCCACTATATAAAGCCTTGACGAAAATGTAACCTCCTGTTCCAAGTACGTGAGGTCTGCAGCCTCTGCATTAAAAGGACTAACATGTCAAGTACAGAACTAAGCCAACCTCAGCGTGAGCTTTGGTTGCGAATGGTATGAACTTTGAACTCTTATTCACTACAGAAGTGGTACCTCCTAGCCTTTGAGTTAGCAACAGCGGCTGCAAACTTGGGCTAGGAAAGAACAGACAGAGTGTCCCGTCTACCACACAACGATGTTACTACAACGTATTCAATTGACCACCAGAGACATTCTTCAAAGAACTCGGTTTGGCAACACGGCCTTCCATCTACCATCAACCTACCAAAGCACAACTCAGAGTAAATATTTATTGCATTTTCCTTTTCCAAATGGGCGGTAATTAAGAATGCATAAGATACTGTATTTACGATAGCACAGCTTCTCCCTTTGTCCCTCAGTCTTCCCTCAGTCTTCCCGCTCCTTCACTCAAACCCAGCCCCTTTTCTTTTGTGTAACAAGCTGTCATATCTGTTCCGCCAGCTAGGGACGTTTTCCTTTATGACGTAATTTCTAATCAAGTTATGATTTAATTATGTGTATGTGGAAATCTGTGTGATTAGTTAGGTATTTAGTAAATAAATAATTAAACCCAATTTTGTATTGCTGATTCAACTTGTTAGCCAGGGTTCGTGAAGATAACCAAGAATTTACAACTTTCAGATGAGACTGAATTAAGGTGACGATTAATATTGACTGTTATTGATGTCAAATATTACTAGGTCTTTTAGAGTTTATTCGGAGGGTAACAGCTCTATAAATATTATGTTGTTGTGCCCTGACTCTCTAGTTAATTACATTTACAGGATTAGCTCAATCAGGTAATATTAATTACGGAGAAAGGATTTTATAGAATAGCATGTCATATCACTTAATCCGGTATAGCCAAAGACACGACAATGGCAATATACCTTATTATGGCAATATCTGTTATTTTATAGTTTGTTTCATCCCGAAAGCACCGCTTCCCAAACCCTTCTAACCCTTTGACCATCTGAAACCTTTTCTACCCAGAAGGACCTAGTCTTGTCTGCCACGACTCTCCAGCTACCATTTAGGAAGACGTGGCTTCACGTCCCTGTTGGTTTACTCTCTAATGGCACTGTAAACTGTTATTCCTATTAAAAGTCCCAGGTGTGTGCAAGTGCATGTGGCCTTAACCCAGCTGTTCTCCTCTGAAGCACAGAACTGTGGGACAGTTTACTGAATCTGACTGCCTAATAAGGTCAGATGCTCACTCTGATACACATTTGGGGCTGCTGCAGTGGCCAAACACACACACACACACAATACACACAATACTAATGTAAAAGACTCATAACAAAGAGGGAAGTCCACACACTCACTACCCCAGCTGTGTATGAGGTCAGAGGGGTTTCTGCACAGTGTGTATCTGTGGGTTGCATGCGAGAAACACAGAAGCTATAAAACAAAAGATTAGTCACTAAGCTTGGAAGTCATCTCTGATTTACGTATAACACACACACACACACACACACACACACACACACACACACACACACACACACACACACACACAAAGGCTCAAACATAATATAGACACACACACATAGCATGCATAAATACAGTATCAGACACACACACACACACATATGCAGACTCATACATAACATGAACACAGACACACAGTACACATAGTCTTTGAAGTGGGTTCAGACTGCATGCTATGTAGATGTATAGAGTCACTTTGAACTTAATTTAACAGAGTGTTTAAGGTAAACCAGTTAACAGTGTCTGTGATGACCGCTCCTAGAACTGCTGTGTGTGTTTTTAGGAGAGCCATCACACAGAGCCATCACACAGCCGCAGTT
This sequence comes from Oncorhynchus clarkii lewisi, assembly GCF_045791955.1. Classification (NCBI taxonomy): domain Eukaryota; kingdom Metazoa; phylum Chordata; class Actinopteri; order Salmoniformes; family Salmonidae; genus Oncorhynchus; species Oncorhynchus clarkii. The sequence continues at coordinate 32,247 of NW_027258914.1, read as the reverse complement.
GCACATCAGCACGGGGTGTGTTCACAAGTCACCTTTCACAACCAGTTGTGGGTAGTGGCTCTCCTCTACCTATAGCACCTCATCTATCTGAAGAGAAGAGGAATGCTGTCTGTGAACTCTTTTCAGCAGCTCTGTTGCAAACTCCTATTAACACAATGTGAAACAGATGGATGCTGACCACAGACAGACGTGTTCTGACCAGCTCCTGATCCCACCACCTGGGATTCCACCAGGGATTATCCTGATGTTCTGACAGGAGTTACCAGAATAACCCAAATACCCCTCCTTCTCCTTCCTTCCAAATACCACTCCCTCATTCTCTCTCTCTCTCCTTCCTTCCAAATACCACTCCCTCATTCTCTCTCTCTCCTTCCTTCCAAATACCACTCCCTCATTCTCTCTCTCTCTCCTTCCTTCCAAATACCACTCCCTCATTCTCTCTCTCTCCTTCCTTCCAAATACCACTCCCTCATTCTCTCTCTCTCTCCTTCCTTCCAAATACCACTCCCTCATTCTCTCTCTCTCCTTCCTTCCAAATACCACTCCCTCATTCTCTCTCTCTCCTTCCTTCCAAATACCACTCCCTCATTCTCTCTCTCACATTCCTTTCAAATACCACTCCTTAATGATCTCTCTCTCCTTCCAAATACCACTCCTTAATGATCTCTCTCTCCTTCCAAATACCACTCCCTCATTCTCTCTCCTTCCTTCCAAATACCACTCCCTCATTCTCTCTCTCTCCTTCCAAATACCACTCCTTAATGATCTCTCTCTCATTCCTTCCAAATACCAGTCCCTCATTCTCTCTCCTTCCTTCCAAATACCACTCCTTAATGATCTCTCTCTCCTTCCTTCCAAATACCACTCCCTCATTCTCTCTCTCTCCTTCCTTCCAAATACCACTCCTTAATGATCTCTCTCTCTCCTTCCTTCCAAATACCACTCCCTCATTCTCTCTCTCTCCTTCCTTCCAAATACCACTCCTTAATGATCTCTCTCTCCTTCCTTCCAAATACCACTCCCTCATTCTCTCTCCCTCCTTCCAAATACCACTCCTTAATGATCTCTCTCTCCTTCCTTCCAAATACCACTCCCTCATTCTCTCTCCTTCCTTCCAAATACCACTCCTTAATGATCTCTCTCTCTCCTTCCTTCCAAATACCACTCCCTCATTCTCTCTCTCTCCTTCCTTCCAAATACCACTCCTTAATGATCTCTCTCTCCTTCCTTCCAAATACCACTCCTTAATGATCTATCTCTCCTTCCTTCCAAATACCACTCCTTAATGATCTCTCTCCTTCCTTCCAAATACCACTCCTTAATGATCTCTCTCACATTCCTTCCAAATACCACTCCCTCATTCTCTCTCTCTCTCCTTCCTTCCAAATACCACCCTCATTCTCTCTCTCTCCTTCCTTCCAAATACCACTCCCTCATTCTCTCTCTCCTTCCTTCCAAATACCACTTCTTAATGATCTCTCTCTCTCCTTCCAAATTCCACTTCTTAATGATCTCTCTCTCTCCTTCCAAATACCACTCCTTAATGATCTCTCTCTCCTTCCTTCCAAATACCACTCCTTAATGATCTCTCTCTCTCCTTCCAAATTCCACTTCTTAATGATCTCTCTCTCCTTCCTTCCAAATACCACTCCTTAATGATCTCTCTCTCCTTCCAAATACCACTCCTTAATGATCTCTCTCCTTCCTTCCAAATACCACTCCTTAATGATCTCTCTCCTTCCTTCCAAATACCACTCCTTAATGATCTCTCTCTCCTTCCTTCCAAATACCACTCCTTAATGATCTCTCTCTCCTTCCTTCCAAATACCACTCCTTAATGATCTCTCTCTCCTTCCTTCCAAATACCACTCCTTAATGATCTCTCTCTCTCCTTCCTTCCAAATACCACTCCTTAATTATCTCTCTCTCCTTCCTTCCAAATTCCACTCCTTAATGATCTCTCTCTCCTTCCTTCCAAATACCACTCCTTAATGATCTCTCTCTCCTTCCTTCCAAATTCCACTCCTTAATGATCTCTCTCTCCTTCCTTCCAAATACCACTCCTTAATGATCTCTCTCTCCTTCCTTCCAAATACCACTCCTTAATGATCTCTCTCTCCTTCCTTCCAAATACCACTCCCTCATTCTCTCTCTCTCCTTCCTTCCAAATACCACTCCTTAATGATCTCTCCCTCCTTCCTTCCAAATACCACTCCTTAATGATCTCTCTCTCCTTCCAAATACCACTCCTTAATGATCTCTCTCACCGTCCTTCCAAATACCACTCCCTCATTCTCTCTCTCTCTCCTTCCTTCCAAATACCACTCCTTCATTCTCTCTCTCCTTCCTTCCTCCAGGATAATTCTCTTCCTACAGCATCCAGGACGAACTGGGAAGCTGTGACCCAGATGGTGAGTTAGACACACACACACACACACACACACACACTTACATGCTCAGGGTAAGAGAGGGACTGACCGGAGGTGAGTCTCATTAAGGCCCCTGGAGCCTCAGACCCCTGAGTCAGACCCTCTAACCCTCCTGATCAGCAGCGGGATAAACTCCTTGTCCCAGCATGGAGATCGAGAGCTCTAGTGCCCAAGCATTAGGCTGATTTAAAGGTCACGGTCACAGTTCAGGGCAGGTCAGATTCTGGTGCTGAGCAGTCCATAGACACGCACACATTTATGTCACGTTTACACACAGACACACACACAGACACACTAAAACTCTCAAAAAGACTAAAGAGGACCTTAAGTACCCCGCTCCAAACTTCTGGCCTCCCTCCCTCCTCCAGGATGATGCTCCGTCACTGTTGGCCCCAGTGGTGACTGATGTTCCTCTGACAGCAGCAGCATTGGACCAGACCATAGCAGCCTTCAACACAGTGGAGCAGCTCCTCCGCCACCTCAACCCTGACAGCTGGAGACAGGACCTGGACAGCTTGTACAGAGAGACAGCCATGTACAGACCCCGGGCCTACCAGCACAACAGACAGAACAAGAGTAATAACATACACAGGCGCACACACACACACACACACGCACACACACGCACACACAGGCACAGGCACACACACACACACACACACACAAAGAAAAGTAATTTCAAAGGAGAACATATTGTGGTCTGTTCTTCAGTGAAGGGAGACCTTGATAGCAAAGACTTCAGCCTTCCTCCTTCCCTCACACCAAGACTGTGTGTGAGTTTGTTAGTCAGCCAGTAGAAAACTTTCAAGGTGACCCTGGGGGAAATGAGAGAAGTTCAATATTCTCCCAGCTCTTATAGAGAGACTGGGGCTTGACGCCCAGCGTGTGTGAGGTTGGGGGTGGTGTGAGTGTGTGGTGGAGGGGAAGGTGTGAGTGTGTGGTGGAGGGGAAGGTGTGTGAGTGTGGTGGAGGGGAAGGTGTGTGGTGGAGGGGAAGGTGTGAATGTGGTGGAGGGGAAGGTGTAAGTGTGTGGTGGAGGGGAAGGTGTGAGTGTGTGGTGGAGACGAAGGTGTGAGTGTGGTGGAGGGGAAGGTGTGAGTGTGTGGTGGAGGGGAAGGTGTGAGTGTGTGGTGGAGGGGAAGGTGTGAGTGTGTGGTGGAGGGGAAGGTGTGAGAGGATGGGAGTGGGGAAGGTGTGAGAGGATGGGAGTGGGGAAGGTGTGAGTGTGTGGTGGAGGGGAAGGTGTGAGTGTGGTGGAGGGGAAGGTGTGTGAGGTTGGGAGTGGGTGAGTGTGTGGTGGAGGGGAAGGTGTGTAAGGTTGGGAGTGGGGTGAGTGTGTGGTAGAGGGGAAGGTGTGAGTGTGTGGTGGAGGGGAAGGTGTGAGTGTGTGGTGGAGGGGAAGGTGTGTGTGTGGTGGAGGGGAAGGTGTGTGTGGTGGAGGGGAAGGTGTGAGTGTGGTGGAGGGGAAGGTGTGAGTGTGTGGTGGAGGGGAAGGTGTGTGGGGTTGGTTGTGGGTGAGTGTGTGGTGGAGGGGAAGGTGTGTGAGGTTGGGAGTGGGTGAGTGTGTGGTGGAGAGGAAGGTGTGAGTGTGTGGTGGAGGGGAAGGTGTGTGTGTGGTGGAGGGGAAGGTGTGAGTGTGTGGTGGAGGGGAAGATGTGAGTGTGTGGTGGAGGGGAAGGTGTGTGAGGTTGGTTGTGGGTGAGTGTGGTGGAGGGGAAGGTGTGTGAGGTTGGGAGTGGGGTGAGTGTGTGGTGGAGAGGAAGGTGTGAGTGTGTGGTGGAGGGGAAGGTGTGAGTGTGTGGTGGAGGGGAAGGTGTGAGTGTGGTGGAGGGGAAGGTGTGTGTGTGGTGGAGGGGAAGGGGTGAGTGTGGTGGAGAGGAAGGTGTGAGTGTGGTGGAGGGGAAGGTGTGTGAGGTTGTGAGTGGGGTGAGTGTGTGGTGGAGGGGGAGGTGTGAGTGTGTGGTGGAGGGGAAGGTGTGAGTGTGGTGGAGGGGAAGTTGTGTGAGGTTGTGAGTGGGGTGAGTGTGTGGTGGAGGGGGAGGTGTGAGTGTGTGGTGGAGGGGAAGGTGTGAGTGTGGTGGAGGGGAAGGTGTGAGTGTGTGGTGGAGGGGAAGGTGTGTGAGGTTGTGAGTGGGGTGAGTGTGTGGTGGAGGGGGAGGTGTGAGTGTGTGGTGGAGGGGAAGGTGTGAGTGTGTGGTGGAGGGGAAGGTGTATTTTTGTGGTGGATGGGAAGGTGTATTTTTGTAATGGATGGGAAGGTGTATTTTTGTGGTGGATGGGAAGGTGTGAGTGTGGTGGAGGGGAAGGTGTGAGTGTGTGGTGGAGGGGAAGGTGTGTTAGGTTGGGAGTGGGTGAGTGTGTGGTGGAGGGGGAGGTGTGAGTGTGTGGTGGAGGGGAAGGTGTGAGTGTGTGGTGGAGGGGAAGGTGTGAGTGTGTGGTGGAGGGGAAGGTGTGAGTGTGTGGTGGAGGGGAAGATGTGAGTGTGTGGTGGAGGGGAAGGTGTGAGTGTGTGGTGGAGGGGAAGGTGTAAGTGTGTGGTGGAGGGGAAGGTGTAAGTGTGTGGTGGAGGGGAAGGTGTGAGTGTGGTGGAGGGGAAGGTGTGAGTGTGTGGTGGAGGGGAAGGTGTGAGTGTGGTGGAGGTGAAGGTGTGAGTGTGTGGTGGAGGGGAAGGTGTGAGTGTGTGGTGGAGGGGAAGGTGTGAGTGTGTGGTGGAGGGGAAGGTGTGAGTGTGGTGGAGGGGAAGGTGTGAGTGTGGTGGAGGGGAAGGTGTGAGTGTGTGGTGGAGGGGAAGGTGTGAGTGTGTGGTGGAGGGGAAGGTGTGAGTGTGTGGTGGAGGGGAAGGTGTGAGTGTGGTGGAGGGGAAGGTGTGAGTGTGTGGGAGTGGGGTGAGTGTGTGGTGGAGGGGAAGGTCTGAGAGGATGGGAGTGGGGTGAGTGTGTGGTGGAGGGGAAGGTGTGAGTGTGTGGTGGAGGGGAAGGTGTGAGAGGTTGGGAGTGGGGTGAGTGTGTGGTGCAGGGGAAGGTGTGTGAGGTTGGGAGTGGGGTGAGTGTATGGTGGAGGGGAAGGTGTGCGTGTGTGGTGGAGGGGAAGGTGTGAGTGTGTGGGAGTTGGATGAGTGTATGGTGGAGGGGAAGGTGTGAGTGTGTGGTGGAGGGGAAGGTGTGAGTGTGGTGGAGGGGAAGGTATGAGTGTGTGGTGGAGGGGAAGGTGTGAGAGGATGGGAGTGGGGAAGGTGTGAGAGGTTGGGAGTGGGTGAGTGTGTGGTGGAGGGGAATGTGTGTGAGGTTGGGAGTGGGGTGAGTGTGTGGTGGAGGGGAAGGTGTGTGAGGTTGGGAGTGGGGTGAGTGTGTGGTGGAGGGGAAGGTGTGTGAGGTTGGGAGTGTGGTGAGTGTGTGGTGGAGGGGAAGGTGTGAGTGTGTGGTGGAGGGGAAGGTGTGAGTGTGGTGGAGGGGAAGGTGTGAGTGTGTGGTGGAGGGGAAGGTGTGAGAGGATGGGAGTGGGGAAGGTGTGAGAGGTTGGGAGTGGGTGAGTGTGTGGTGGAGGGGAAGGTGTGTGAGGTTGGTTGTGGGTGAGTGTGTGGTGGAGGGGAAGGTGTGTGAGGTTGGGAGTGGGTGAGTGTGTGGTGGAGAGGAAGGTGTGAGTGTGTGGTGGAGGGGAAGGTGTTAGTGTGTGGTGGAGGGGAAGGTGTGAGTGTGGTGGAGGGGAAGGTGTGAGTGTGTGGTGGAGGGGAAGGTGTGAGTGTGGTGGAGGGGAAGGTGTGAGTGTGGTGGAGGGGAAGGTGTGAGTGTGTGGTGGAGGGGAAGGTGTGAGTGTGTGGTGGAGGGGAAGGTGTGAGTGTGTGGTGGAGGGGAAGGTGTGAGTGTGGTGGAGGGGAAGGTGTGAGTGTGTGGGAGTGGGGTGAGTGTGTGGTGGAGGGGAAGGTGTGAGTGTGGTGGAGGGGAAGGTGTGAGTGTGGTGGAGGGGAAGGTGTGAGTGTGGTGGAGGGGAAGGTGTGAGTGTGTGGGAGTGGGGTGAGTGTGTGGTGGAGGGGCAGGTGTGAGTGTGGTGGAGGGGAAGGTGTGAGTGTGGTGGAGGGGAAGGTGTGAGTGTGTGGTGGAGGGGAAGGTGTGAGTGTGTGGTGGAGGGGAAGGTGTGAGTGTGTGGTGGAGGGGAAGGTGTGAGTGTGGTGGAGGGGAAGGTGTGAGTGTGTGGGAGTGGGGTGAGTGTGTGGTGGAGGGGAAGGTCTGAGAGGTTGGGAGTGGGGTGAGTGTGTGGTGGAGGGGAAGGTGTGAGTGTGTGGTGGAGGGGAAGGTGTGAGTGTGGTGGAGGGGAAGGTGTGAGTGTGTGGTGGAGGGGAAGGTGTGAGAGGATGGGAGTGGGGAAGGTGTGAGAGGTTGGGAGTGGGTGAGTGTGTGGTGGAGGGGAAGGTGTGTGAGGTTGGTTGTGGGTGAGTGTGTGGTGGAGGGGAAGGTGTGTGAGGTTGGGAGTGGGTGAGTGTGTGGTGGAGAGGAAGGTGTGAGTGTGTGGTGGAGGGGAAGGTGTTAGTGTGTGGTGGAGGGGAAGGTGTGAGTGTGGTGGAGGGGAAGGTGTGAGTGTGTGGTGGAGGGGAAGGTGTGAGTGTGGTGGAGGGGAAGGTGTGAGTGTGGTGGAGGGGAAGGTGTGAGTGTGTGGTGGAGGGGAAGGTGTGAGTGTGTGGTGGAGGGGAAGGTGTGAGTGTGGTGGAGGGGAAGGTGTGAGTGTGTGGGAGTGGGGTGAGTGTGTGGTGGAGGGGAAGGTCTGAGAGGATGGGAGTGGGGTGAGTGTGTGGTGGAGGGGAAGGTGTGAGTGTGTGGTGGAGGGGAAGGTGTGAGAGGTTGGGAGTGGGGTGAGTGTGTGGTGCTGGGGAAGGTGTGTGAGGTTGGGAGTGGGGTGAGTGTATGGTGGAGGGGAAGGTGTGCGTGTGTGGTGGAGGGGAAGGTGTGAGTGTGTGGGAGTTGGGTGAGTGTATGCTGGAGGGGAAGGTGTGAGTGTGTGGTGGAGGGGAAGGTGTGAGTGTGGTGGAGGGGAAGGTATGAGTGTGTGGTGGAGGGGAAGGTGTGAGAGGATGGGAGTGGGGAAGGTGTGAGAGGTTGGGAGTGGGTGAGTGTGTGGTGGAGGGGAATGTGTGTGAGGTTGGGAGTGGGGTGAGTGTGTGGTGGAGAGGAAGGTGTGAGTGTGTGGTGGAGGGGAAGGTGTTAGTGTGTGGTGGAGGGGAAGGTGTGAGTGTGGTGGAGGGGAAGGTGTGAGTGTGTGGTGGAGGGGAAGGTGTGAGTGTGTGGTGGAGGGGAAGGTGTGAGTGTGTGGTGGAGGGGAAGTTGTGAGTGTGTTGTGGAGGGGAAGATGTGAGTGTGTGGTGGAGGGGAAGGTGTGTGAGGTTGGTTGTGGGTGAGTGTGTGGTGGAGGGGAAAGTGTGTGAGGTTGGGAGTGGGGTGAGTGTGTGGTGGAGAGGAAGGTGTGAGTGTGTGGTGGAGGGGAAGGTGTGAGTGTGTGGTGGAGGGGAAGGTGTAAGTGTGTGGTGGAGGGGAAGGTGTGTGTGTGGTGGAGGGGAAGGTGTGAGTGTGTGGTGGAGGGGAAGGTGTGAGTGTGGTGGAGGGGAAGGTGTGAGTGTGTGGTGGAGGGGAAGGTGTGAGTGTGGTGGAGGGGAAGGTGTGAGTGTGTGGTGGAGGGGAAGGTGTGTGAGGTTGTGAGTGGGGTGAGTGTGTGGTGGAGGGGGAGGTGTGAGTGTGTGGTGGATGGGAAGGTGTATTTTTGTAATGGATGGGAAGGTGTATTTTTGTGGTGGATGGGAAGGTGTGAGTGTGGTGGAGGGGAAGGTGTGAGTGTGTGGTGGAGGGGAAGGTGTGTTAGGTTGGGAGTGGGTGAGTGTGTGGTGGAGGGGGAGGTGTGAGTGTGTGGTGGAGGGGAAGGTGTGAGTGTGTGGTGGAGGGGAAGGTGTGAGTGTGTGGTGGAGGGGAAGGTGTGAGTGTGTGGTGGAGGGGAAGGTGTGAGTGTGTGGGAGTGGGGTGAGTGTGTGGTGGAGGGGAAGGTGTGAGAGGATGGGAGTGGGGTGAGTGTGTGGTGGAGGGGAAGGTGTGAGTGTGTGGTGGAGGGGAAGGTGTGAGAGGTTGGGAGTGGGGTGAGTGTGTGGTGCAGGGGAAGGTGTGTGAGGTTGGGAGTGGGGTGAGTGTATGGTGGAGGGGAAGGTGTGTGTGTGTGGTGGAGGGGAAGGTGTGAGTGTGTGGGAGTTGGGTGAGTGTATGGTGGAGGGGAAGGTGTGAGTGTGTGGTGGAGGGGAAGGTGTGAGTGTGGTGGAGGGGAAGGTATGAGTGTGTGGTGGAGGGGAAGGTGTGAGTGTGGTGCAGGGGAAGGTGTGAGTGTGGTGGAGGGGAAGGTGTGAGTGTGGTGGAGGGGAAGGTGTGTGAGGTTGGGAGTGGGGTGAGTGTGTGGTGGAGGGGAAGGTGTGTGAGGTTGGGAGTGGGGTGAGTGTGTGGTGGAGGGGAAGGTGTGAGTGTGTGGTGGAGGGGAAGGTGTGAGTGTGGTGGAGGGGAAGGTGTGAGTGTGTGGTGGAGGGGAAGGTGTGAGAGGATGGGAGTGGGGAAGGTGTGAGAGGTTGGGAGTGGGTGAGTGTGTGGTGGAGGGGAAGGTGTGTGAGGTTGGGAGTGGGTGAGTGTGTGGTGGAGGGGAAGGTGTGTGAGGTTGGGAGTGGGGTGAGTGTGTGGTGGAGGGGAAGGTGTGTGAGGTTGGGAGTGGGGTGAGTGTGTGGGGGAGGGGAAGGTGTGAGTGTGTGGTGGAGGGGAAGGTGTGAGTGTGTGGTGGAGGGGAAGGTGTGAGTGTGTGGTGGAGGGGAAGGTGTGAGTGTGTGGTGGAGGGGAAGGTGTGAGTGTGAGTGTGTGGTGGAGTGGAAGGTGTGAGTGTGAGTGTGTGGTGGAGGGGAAGGTGTGAGTGTGTGGTGGAGGGGAAGGTGTGATTGTGTGGTGGAGGGGGAGGTGTGGGATGATGGGAGGGGTGAGTGTGTGGTGGAGGGGAAGGTGTGTGGTGGAGGGGAAGGTTTGAGTGTGTGGTGGAGGGGGAGGTGTGAGATGATGGGAGGGGTGAGTGTGTGGTGGAGGGGAAGGTGTGTGGTGGAGGGGAAGGTGTGAGTGTGTGGTGGAGGGGAAGGTGTGAGTGTGTGGTGGAGGGGAAGGTGTGAGAGGTTGGGAGTGGGGTGAGTGTGTGGTGGAGGGGAAGGTGTGAGTGTGGTGGAGGGGAAGGTGTGAGTGTGTGGGGGAGGGGAAGGTGTGAGTGTGTGGGGGAGGGGAAGGTGTGAGTGTGTGGGGGAGGGGAAGGTGTGAGTGTGTGGTGGAGGGGAATTTGTGTTAGGTTGGGAGTGGGTGAGTGTGTGGTGGAGGGGAAGGTGTGTGAGTGTGTGGTGGAGGGGATGGTGTGTGAGGTTGGGAGTAGGTGAGTGTGTGGTGGAGGGGAAGGTGGGTGTGTGGTGGAGGGGAAGGTGGGTGAGGTTGGGAGTGGGTGAGTGTGTGGTGGAGGGGAAGGTGTGTGAGTCTCAGTGTTGTGATGTTTCTGGTCCAGTCTGTTTAACACAGTCTCAGTGTTGTGATGTGTCTGGTCCAGTCTGAACACAGACTGGACCACACACATCACAACACTGAGACTGTTTTAAACAGACTGGACCAGACTGGACCAGACACATCACAACACTGAGACTGTGTTCACCAGACTGGACCAGACACATCACAACACTGAGACTGTTTTAAACAGACTGGACCAGACACATCACAACACTGAGACTGTGTTCACCAGACTGGACCAGACACATCACAACACTGAGACTGTGTTAAACAGACTGGACCAGACACATCACAACACTGAGACTGTGTTCACCAGACTGGACCAGACACATCACAACACTGAGACTGTGTTAAACAGACTGGACCAGACACATAACAACACTGAGACTGTGTTCACCAGACTGGACCAGACACATCACAACACTGAGACTGTTTTAAACAGACTGGACCAGACACATCACAACACTGAGACTGTGTTCACCAGACTGGACCAGACACATCACAACACTGAGACTGTGTTAAACAGACTGGACCAGACACATCACTTCTCACTTCCCCCTTCTTTCTTCCCTCCTTTATTTCATCCTATCTCCTCTGCGTCTTCCCTCCTTTATTTAATCCTATCTCCTCTGCGTCTTCCCTCCTTTATTTCATCCTATCTCCTCTGCTTCTTCCCTCTCTTTTTTCCACACACACTCTCTCTCCTTTCCCTGCCTCGCTCGCTCTTTCCGTCTTTCTCTCTCTCCACCTGAGGGATCTCCTGTTTCTGAGTAAATAGTTGGGCCTGGCTAAGACTCCTACTACTGTCAGCAGCTCATATGTGTGTGTTGGGTTGACGTGTGTGTTGGGTTGACGTGTGTGTTGGGTTGACGTGTGTGTTGGGTTGAAGTGTGTGTTGGTCAGTGTGTGTGTGTTGATGTGTGTGTGTGTTGGGTTGATGTGTGTTGGGTTGATGGTGTGCGTGTGTTTGGTTGGGTTGGTGTGTGCGTGTGTTGGGTTGATGTGTGTTGGGTTGATGTGTGCGTGTGTTGGGTTGATGTGTGCGTGTGTTGGGTTGATGTGTGTGTTGGGTTGATGTGTGCGTGTGTTGGGTCGATGTGTGTTGGGTTTATGTGTGCATATGTTGGGTTGGGTTGATGGTGTGTGTGTGTTGGGTTGATGTGTCTTGGGTTGATGGTGTGCGTGTGTTGGGTTGGGTTGATGGTGTGTGTGTGTGTTGGGTTGGGTTGATGTGTTGGGTTGATGTGTGTGTGTGTGTGTTGGGTTGATGTGTTGGGTTGATGTGTGTGCATGTGTTGGGTTGGGTTGATGTGTGTGTGTGTGTTGGGTTGGGTTGATGTGTGTGTGTGTGTTGGGTTGATGTGTGTGTGTGTTGGGTTATGGTGTGCGTGTGTTGGGTTGGGTTGATGGTGTGCGTGTGTTGGGTTAATGGTGTGCGTGTGTTGGGTTGATGTGTGTTGGGTTGATGGTGTGCGTGTTGGGTTGATGGTGTGCGTGTGTTGGGTTAATGGTGTGCGTGTGTTGGGTTGATGTGTGTTGGGTTGATGGTGTGCGTGTGTGTGTTGGGTTGATGTGTGTGTGTGTTGGAGGGGAAGGTGTGTTAGGTTGGGAGTGGGTGAGTGTGTGGTGGAGGGGAAGGTGTGTGAGGTTGGGAGTGTGTGGTGGAGGGGATGGTGTGTGAGGTTGGGAGTGGGTGAGTGTGTGGTGGAGGGGAAGGTGGGTGAGGTTGGGAGTGGGTGAGTGTGGTGGAGGGGAAGGTGTGTGAGTCTCAGTGTTGTGATGTGTCTGGTCCAGTCTGTGTGTGCGTGTGTTGGGTTGATGTGTGGCATGTGTTGGGTTGATGTGTGTGTGTGTTGGGTTGATGTGTGTGCATGTGTTGGGTTGGGTTGATGGTGTGCGTGTGTTGGGTTGATGTGTGTGTGTGTTGGGTTGATGTGTGTGTGTGTTGGGTTGATGTGTGTGTGTTGGGTTGGGTTGATGGTGTGCGTGTGTTGGGTTAATGGTGTGCGTGTGTTGGGTTGATGTGTGTTGGGTTGATGGTGTGCGTGTGTTGGGTTGGGTTGACGTGTGTGTTGGGTTGACGTGTGTGTTGGTCAGTGTGTGTGTGTGTTGATGTGTGTGTTGGGTTGATGTGTGTTGGGTTGATGTGTGTTGGGTTGATGTGTGTTGGGTTGATGTGTGCGTGTGTTGGGTTGATGTGTGTTGGGTTGATGTGTGCGTGTGTTGGGTTGATGTGTGTTGGGTTGATGTGTGTTGGGTTGATGTGTGCGTGTGTTGGGTTGGGTTGACGTGTGTGTTGGGTTGATGTGTGCGTGTGTTGGGTTGGGTTGACGTGTGTGTTGGATTGATGTGTGTTGGGTTGATGTGTGTGTTGGGTTGATGTGTGCGTGTGTTTGGTTGATGGTGTGTGTTGGGTTGGGTTGACGTGTGTGTTGGGTTGACATGTATGTTGGGTTGACGTGTGTTGGGTTGACGTGTGTGTTGGTCAGTGTGTGTGTGTTGATGTGTGTGTGTGTGTTGGGTTGATGGTGTTGGGTTGATGGTGTTGGGTTGATGTGTGTTGGGTTGATGTGTGTTGGGTTGATGTGTGCGTGTGTTGGGTTGATGTGTGTTGGGTTGATGTGTGCGTGTGTTGGGTTGATGTGTGTTGGGTTGATGTGTGTTGGGTTGATGTGTGCGTGTGTTGGGTTGGGTTGACGTGTGTGTTGGGTTGATGTGTGCGTGTGTTGGGTTGGGTTGACGTGTGTGTTGGGTTGATGTGTGTTGGGTTGATGTGTGTGTTGGGTTGATGTGTGCGTGTGTTGGGTTGGGTTGACGTGTGTGTTGGATTGATGTGTGTTGGGTTGATGTGTGTGTTGGGGTAATGTGTGCGTGTGTTTGGTTGATGGTGTGTGTTGGGTTGGGTTGACGTGTGTGTTGGGTTGACATGTATGTTGGGTTGACGTGTGTTGGGTTGAAGTGTGTGTTGGTCAATGTGTGTGTGTTGTTCAATGTGTGTGTGTTGGGTTGATGTGTGCGTGTGTTGGGTTGATGGTGTGCGTGTGTGTTGGTTTGATGCTGTGCGCGTGTGTTGGGTTGGGTTGACGTGTGTGTTGGGTTGATGTGTGCGTGTGTTGGGTTGGGTTGACGTGTGTGTTGGGTTGATGTGTGCGTGTGTTGGGTTGGGTTGACGTGTGTGTTGGGTTGATGTGTGTGTTGGGTTGATGTGTGCGTGTGTTTGGTTGATGGTGTGCGTGTGTTGGGTTGATGTGTGTTGGGTTGATGGTGTGCGTGTGTTGGGTTGGGTTGACGTGTGTGTTGGGTTGACGTGTGTGTTGGGTTGACGTGTGTGTTGGTCAATGTGTGTGTGTTGGTCAATGTGTGTGTGTTGGTCAATGTGTGTGTGTTGGGTTGATGTGTGCGTGTGTTGGGTTGAAGGTGTGCGTGTGTGTTGGGTTGATGTGTGCGTTGGGTTTGTGTGTGTTGGGTTGACGTGTGTGTGTTGGGTTGACGTGTGTGTTGGGTGTATTTGTGCGTGTGTTGGGTTGATGTGTGTTTGGTTGGGTTGATGTGTGCGTGTGTGTTGGGTTGATGTGTGTGTGTGTGTGTGTGTTGGGTTGATGGTGTGCGTGTGTTGGGTTGGGTTGATGGTGTGCGTGTGTTGGGTTGATATTGTGCGTGGGTTGGGTTGATGGTGTGCGTGTGTTGGGTTGATGTGTGTTGGGTTGATGGTGTGCGTGTGTTGGGTGTGGTTGACGTGTGTGTTGGGTTGACGTGTGTGTTGGGTTGACGTGTGTGTTGGGTTGAAGTGTGTGTTGGTCAGTGTGTGTGTGTGGATGTGTGTGTGTGTTGGGTTGATGTGTGTTTGGTGTGCGTGTGTTGGGTTGATGGTGTGCGTGTTGGGTTGGGTTGACATGTGTGTTGGGTTGACGTGTGTGTTGGGTTGACGTGTGTGTTGGGTTGAAGTGTGTGTTGGTGAATGTGTGTGTGTGTTGGGTTGATGTGTGCGTGTGTTGGGTTGATGGTGTGCGTGTGTGTTGGGTTGAGTTGATGTGTGTATTGGGTTGATGTGTGTGTTGGGTTGACGTGTGTGTGTGTGTGTGTTGGGTTGATGTGTCTCCATACAGCTTGTGTGTGTGTGGACATCTGTGTTTGTGTAAAAGCTTATGTGTGTGTCTAGGGTTTGTAGTGGTAGGTTTTTGTTGTGTGTGTGTGTTGTAGCACTAGCAGGGTTTCTGCAGGTCTTTGATAGACCATACCACATCAGACTCTAATTGGAAATTCAACCTGTGCAGCCGAGCTGAAATGTTCCCGAGTCAGCACCTAGCTTTGTTTTCATTAACGCACACACACAGAAATACACACACACAGAAACACACACACAGAAACACACACACAGAAACACACACACAGAAATACACACACACAGAAACACACACACAGAAACACACACACAGAAACACACACACAGAAACACACACACTCCCGTCTCTCACCTTTGTTTTCAATAAGAAGGTGTTGGGGGACAAACAATCTTTATTCCTCTCCTCAAGCCATGTAATCAAGGAACGCAAAGCTCAATCTCTCCCTGGTGTACAGAACCCAGTAACCCTGCTTACATACACTCACATTCAGACACACACACACACACACACATACAGACAATCTCTCTCACACACACACACACACACACACACACACACACACACACACACACACACACACACACACACACACATTCAGACACATGCACATTCAGACACACACAAACGCACACACACACACACACATTCAGACACATACACACATACAGTTGAAGTTGGAAGTTTACATACACCTTCGACAAATACGCTTAAACTCAGTTTTTCACAATTCCTGACATTTAATCCTAGTAAAAATTCCCTGTCTCAGTTAGGATCAACACTTTATTTTAAGAATGTGAAATGTCAGAATAATAGTAGAGAGAATGATTTATTTCAGATTTTATTTATTTCATCACATTCCCAGAAGTTTACATACACTCAAATTACTTTTTGGTAGCATTGCCTTTAATATTTTTTTTACTTGGGTCAAACGTTTCGGGTATTCCACAACCTTCCCACAATAAATTGGGTATTTCTGGTCCATTCCTCCTGACAGAGCTGGTGTTTCTGAGTCAGGTTTGTTGGTCTCCTTGCTCTTGCACACTTTTTCAGTTCTGCCAACAAATGTTCTATAGGATTGAGATCAGGGCTTTGTGATGGCAACTCCAATACCTTGACTTTGTTGTCCTTAATTTTGCCACAACTTTGGAATTTTGGAAGACCCGTTCAATATATCCACATAATTTATCTCCCTCATAATGCCATCTATTTTGTGAAGTGCACCAGTCCCTCCTGCACCAAAGCACCCCCACACAATATGATACTGCCACCACTGTGCTTTACAGTTGGGATGGTGTCCTTCGGCTTGCAAGCCTCCCCCTTTTTCCTCCAAACATAACGATGGTCATTATGGCCAAACTGTTCTATTCTTGTTTCATCATTGCAGAGGACATTTTTCCAAAAAGTACGAGATACTTTTGTACCTGTTCCCTCCAGCATCTGCACAAGGTCCTTTGCTGTTGTTCTGGGATTGATTTGCACTTTTCTCACCAAAGTACGTTAATCTCTAGGAGACAGAACGCGTCTCCTTCCTGAGCGGTATGACGGCTGCGTGGTCCCATGGTGTTTATACTTACGTACTATTGTATTGCTCCCAAGGATGAACCAGACTTGTGGAGGTCTACAATTTTTCTTCTGAGGTCTTGGCTGATTTCCCATGATGTCAAGCAAAGAGGCACTGAGTTTGAAGGTAGGCCTTGAAATACATCCACAGGTACACCTCCAATTGACTCAAATGATGTCAATTAGCCTATCAGAAGCTTCTAAAGCCATGACATCATTTTCTGGAATTTTCTAAGCTGTTTAAAGGCACAGTCATCTTAGTGTATGTAAACTTCTGACCCACTGGAATTGTGATACAGTGAATTATAAATTAAATAATCTGTCTCTAAACAATTACATGTGTCATGCACGAAGTATATGTCCCAACCGACTTATAGCTTGTTTCCAAGAAATGTGTAAAGTGATTGAACATTGCGTTTTAACGACTCCAACCTAAGTGTATGTAAACTTCAACTGTAAATACATACATACATACACAGACACAAACTCACACACACATACAGACACAGACACACACATACAAACACACACACACACACACACACACACAGAGACACATATATAGACACATTGACACTCACACAGACACACTCAGACACACATACAGACACACACACACACACACACACACACACACAGAGACACACATACACACACACATTCAGACACAGACACACATTCAGACACAGACACACACATACAAACAAACACACACACACACACACGTGTTCACAAACACGCATCTATACACACACACTATTCATTTTCTCTGGAGTGTTGGAGTAGCATACAAATTCTGTTTGGAGCGCTCTCTCAGAGCCAGTATCACAGCAGAGTTCCACACCACTGCCTTTCATAGATTACACCGCTTCTCCTAGAACACTGACACCCCTACACACACACCCCTACACACACACACACACACACACACAAACTCACGTCCCCTGCCCTGTTATGCAGCATTAGGACAGTATAGGGTCTGTCAGCTCGTTAAGAACATCAATCTGTGGAGCATAGAGCTGACGTCTCAACCGCCACGTCCGTCCAGGTACGCAGGACGCCAGGAGATGTCTTCAAAACTCTCCACTAGGGGCAGCAGTGGGCGCTATTACCATCAAGTAGGCTTGCGGCTTGCTAGGGTGTTGAGGACGGGGATAGCTGTTGGAAGCCGCAAGGTCCAGCTCTGAGGGTCCTGTGTTCAATCCCACACACACACACACACACACACACACACACACACACACACACACACACACACACACCCCTCTCTCTCTTCTCTGTTCTTCCCATATTCCTTATTATTTGTATGTATTCCTGGTCTGGTCCGGCAGCTGAAAATGCCTCAGTGCTAGAAAATATATACTTTATATACAGTTAAAGCACCAAACCTGCTAATCAATTGAACCACTTAAATGAAACTATAATCAAGATTAATTTATATTGAACAATTAGTGTCTTGATTATCCATGTCATTGAGATTCCCACCCACCTTCCATCCTCCCCGCTCTATTCTCCCCATCCCCTTCACTTTCAGTTAAATTCATTTACATTCACTTAGTTGAAATAAAACATTGTTGTCAAGACTGTTAATTCAAAGGTATTAACTGTGAATACAAATTGCAATCAGCAATCAATGATGTTCTTCCCCCCTTTCTCTCCCTCTCTCCCCCCTTCTCTCTCTCCCCCCCTCCCTCCCTTCTCTCCCCCTCTCTCTCCCTTCCTTCCCTCACTCTCTCTCTCTCTCTCTCTCTCTCTCTCTCTCTCTCTCTCTGCCTCCCCTCTCTCCCCCTCTCTCTCTCCCCCTCCCCTCTCTCTCTCTCTCCCTCCGTCCTTCTCTCCCTCTCCCCCCTCCCCCCTCTCTCTCTCCCTCCCTCCTTCTCTCCCTCCGTCTCTCCCTCCCTTCCCCCTTCTCTCTCCCCCTCCTTCCCTTCTCTCCCCCCCTCTCTCCCCCCTCCCCCTCTCTCTCTCTCCTTCCTTCCCTCTCTCTCTCTCCCTCCCCTCTCTCCCCCTCTCTCTCCCTCCCACCCCCCTCTCTCTCTCTCTCCCACCCCCCTCTCTCTCTCTCCCCCCCCCCTCTCTCTCTCCCCCCCCCCCCCCCCCCCCCCCCCTCTTCATAGTTGACCTGGACCGTCTGTATGATGACGTGAAGCACTACAGCTGTACACCTCGGAACTACTCTGTCAACCTGAGGGAGGAGCTGAGGGCCACCAACGCCGTGTTCTTCCCACGATGCCTACTGGTGCAGCGCTGTGGGGGGAACTGTGCCTGTGGTACAGACAACTGGAACGGCTGTACCTGCAGCCCGGCCAAGACCAGTGACAAACTACACGAGGTACACACACCATGCCCTGTTATGTAGCATTAGGAATGGCTGTGGTACGGCTGTACCTGTACCTGCAGTTGTACCCGTAGCCGTACCTGCAGCTGTGCCTGCACCTGTACCCGTAGCCGTACCTGCAGCTGTGCCTGCACCTGTACCTGTACCTGCAGCCGTGCCTGCGCCTGTACCCGTAGCCGTGCCTGCACCTGTACCCATAGCCGTACCTGCAGCTGTGCCTGCACCTGTACCCGTAGCCGTACCTGCAGCTGTGCCTGCACCTGTACCCGTAGCCGTACCTGCAGCTGTGCCTGCACCTATACCCATAGCCGTACCTGGAGCCCGGCCAAGACCAGTGACAAACTACACACACCATGCCCTGTTATGTAGCATTAGGAATGGCTGTGGTACGGCTGTACCTGTACCTGCAGCCGTACCTGTAGCCGTACCTGCAGCTGTACCTGTACCTGTAGCCGTACCTGTAGCCGTACCTGTAGCCATACCTGTAGCTGTACCTGCAGCTGTACCTGCAGCCGTACCTGTACCTGCAGCTGTACCTGTACCTGTAGCCGTACCTGCAGCTGTGCCCATACCTGTAGCCGTACCTGCAGCTGTACCTGTACCTGCATCTATACCTGTGCCTGCAGCTGTACCTGTACCTGCAGCTATACCTGTACCTGCAGCTGTGCCTGCACCTGTACCTGTACCTGTACCTGCAGCTGTGCCTGCACCTGTACCTGCAGCTGTACCTGTATTTGTACATGCAGCTGTACCTGCAGCTGTACCTGCAGCTGTACCTGTACTTGTACCTGCACCAGTACCTGTACCTGCAGCTGTGCCTGCATCTGTACCTGCAGCTATACCTGTACCTGCAGCTGTGCCTGTACCTGCAGCTGTGCCTGCACCTGTACCTGCAGATATACCTGTACCTGCAGCTGTGCCTGCATCTGTACCTGCAGCTGTGCCTGTACCTGTACCTGCAGCTGTGCCTCTACCTGTACCTGCAGCTGTGCCTGCACCTGTACCTGCAGCTATACCTGTACCTGCAGCTGTGCCTGTACCTGCAGCTGTGCCTGTACCTGTACCTGCAGCTGTGCCTCTACCTGTACCTGCAGCTGTGCCTGCACCTGTACCTGCAGCTGTGCCTGTACCTGTACCTGCAGCTGTGCCTGTACCTGTACCTGCAGCTCTGCCTGCATCTGTACCTGCAGCTGTGCCTGCACCTGTACCTGCAGATATACCTGTAACTGTAGCTGTGCCTGCACCTGTACCTGCAGCTATACCTGTACCTGCAGCTGTGCCTGCACCTGTACTTGCAGCTGTGCCTGCACCTGCAGCTGTACCTGCAGCTGTACCTGTACTTGTACGTGCAGCTGTACCTGTACCTGTACTTGTACCTAAAGCTGTACCTGTACTTGTACTTGCAGCTGTACCTGCACCTGTACCTGCAGCCGTACCTGCACCTGTACCTGCAGCTATACCTGTACCTGCAGCTGTGCCTGTACCTGCAGCTATACCTGTAACTGCAGCTGTGCCTGTACCTGCAGCTGTGCCTGTACCTGCATCTATACCTGTACCTGCAGCTGTGCCTGCAGCTGTACCTGTACCTGCAGCTATACCTGTACCTGCAGCTGTGCCTGCACCTGTACCTGCAGCTGTGCCTGCACCTGTACCTGCAGCTGTACCTGTATTTGTACATGCCGCTGTACCTGCACCAGCACCTGTACCTGCAGCTGTGCCTGCACCTGTACCTGCAGCTATACCTGTACCTGCAGCTCTGCCTGTATCTGTACCTGCAGCCATGCCTCTACCTGTACCTGCAGCTGTGCCTGCACCTGTACCTGCAGCTGTACCTGTACCTGCAGCTGTGCCTGTACCTGTACCTGCAGCTGTGCCTGCATCTGTACCTGCAGCTGTGCCTGCACCTGTACCTGCAGATATACCTGTACCTGCAGCTGTACCTGCAGCTGTACCTGCACCTGTACCTGCAGCTGTACCTGTACTTGTACGTGCAGCTGTACCTGTACCTGTACTTGTACCTAAAGCTGTACCTGTACTTGTACCTGCACCTGTACCTGCAGCTGTACCTGCACCTGTACCTGCAGCTATACCTGTACCTGCAGCTGTGCCTGTACCTGCAGCTATACCTGTAACTGCAGCTGTGCCTGTACCTGCAGCTGTGCCTGCAGCTGTACCTGTACCTGCAGCTATACCTGTACCTGCAGCTGTGCCTGCACCTGTACCTGCAGCTGTACCTGTATTTGTACATGCAGCTGTACCTGCACCAGCACCTGTACCTGCAGCTGTGCCTGCACCTGTACCTGCAGCTATACCTGTACCTGCAGCTGTGCCTGTACCTGTACCTGCAGCTGTGCCTGCACCTGTACCTGCAGATATACCTGTACCTGCAGCTGTGCCTGCATCTGTACCTGCAGCTGTGCCTGTACCTGTACCTGCAGCTGTGCCTCTAACTGTACCTGCAGCTGTGCCTGCACCTGTACCTGCAGCTATGCCTGTACCTGCAGCTGTGCCTGTACCTGTACCTGCAGCTGTGCCTGCACCTGTACCTGCAGATATACCTGTAACTGCAGCTGTGCCTGCACCTGTACCTGCAGTTGTGCCTGCACCTGTACCTGCAGCTGTGCCTGCAGCCTTACCTGCAGCTGTACCTGCACCTGTACCTGCAGCTGTACCTGTACCTGCAGCTATTCCTGCCTCTGTACCTGCAGCTGTACCTGCACCTGTACCTGCACCTTCACCTGTACCTGCAGCTGTACCTGCACCTGTCCCTGCAGCTGTACCTGCACCTGCTCCTGTACCTGCACCTGCAGCTGTACCTGTACCTGCAGCTGTACCTGTAGCCGTAACTGTAGCCGTACCTGTACCTGCAGCCGTACCTGCAGCTGTACCTGTACCTGCAGCTGTACCTGTAGCCAAACCTGCAGCTGTGCCTGCACCTGTACCTGCAGCTGTACCTGTACCTGCAGCTGTACCCGTACCTGTAGCCGTACCTGCAGCTGTACCTGTACCTGCAGCTGTACCCGTACCTGTACCTGCAGCTGTACCCGTACCTGCAGCCGTACCTGTACCTGCAGCTGTACCCGTACCTGTAGCCGTACCTGCAGTTGTGACTGCACCTGTACCTGCAGCTGTACCTGCAGCTGTACCTGTACCTGCAGCTATACCTGCAGCTATACCTGCAGCTGTATTTGCACCTTCACCTGTACCTGCAGCTGTACCTGCAGCTGTGCCTGCATCTGTACCTGCAGCTGTACCTGCAGCTGTGCCTCTAACTGTACCTGCAGCTGTGTCTGCACCTGTACCTGCAGCTGTGCCTGTACCTGCAGCTGTGCCTGTACCTGCAGCTGTGCCTGCATCTGTACCTGCAGCTGTGCCTGCATCTGTACCTGCAGCTGTGCCTGCACCTGTACCTGCAAATATACCTGTACCTGTAGCTGTGCCTGCAGCTGTGCCTGCACCTGTACTTGCAGCTGTGCCTGCACCTGTAGCTGTGCCTGTACCTGCACCTGTACCTGCAGCTGTACCTGTACTTGTACTTGCAGCTGTACCTGTACTTGTACCTAAAGCTGTACCTGTACCTGTACCTGCACCTGTACCTGTACCTGTACCTGCAGCTATACCTGTACCTGCAGCTGTGCCTGTACCTGCACCTGTACCTGTACCTGCACCTGTACCTGTACCTGTACCTGCAGCTATACCTGTACCTGCAGCTGTGCCTGCAGCTGTACCTGTACCTGCAGCTATACCTGTACCTGCAGCTGTGCCTGCACCTGTACCTGTGCCTGTACCTGCTGCTGTGCCTGCACCTGTACCTGCAGCTGTACCTGTATTTGTACATGCAGCTGTACCTGCAGCTGTACCTGTACTTGTACCTGCACCAGCACCTGTACCTGCAGCTGCACCTGTACCTGCAGCTATACCTGTATCTGCAGCTGTGCCTGCACCTGTACCTGCAGATATAGCTGTACCTGCAGCTGTGCCTGCATCGGTACCTGCAGCTGTGCCTGTACCTGTACCTGCAGCTGTGCCTGCAGCTGTACCTGTACCTGCAGCTATACATGTACCTGCAGCTGTGCCTGCACCTGTACCTGTACCTGCAGCTGTGCCTGCACCTGTACCTGCAGCTGTACCTGTATTTGTACATGCAGCTGTACCTGCAGCTGTACCTGTACTTGTACCTGCACCAGCACCTGTACCTGTAGCTGTGCCTGTACCTGTACCTGCAGCTGTGCCTGCATCTGTACCTGCAGCTGTGCCTGCACCTGTACCTGCAGATATACCTGTACCTGCAGCTGTGCCTGTACCTGTACCTGCAGTTGTGCCTGCATCTGTACCTGCAGCTGTGCCTGTACCTGTACCTGCAGTTGTGCCTCTACCTGTACCTCCAGCTGTGCCTGCACATGTACCTGCAGCTATACCTGTACCTGCAGCTGTGCCTGTACCTGTACCTGCAGTTGTGCCTGCATCTGTACCTGCAGCTGTGCCTGTACCTGTACCTGCAGTTGTGCCTGCATCTGTACCTGCAGCTGTGCCTGCACCTGTACCTGCAGATATACCTGTAACTGCAGCTGTGCCTGCACCTGTACCTGCAGCTATACCTGTACCTGCAGCTCTGCCTGCACCTGTACTTGCAGCTGTGCCTGCACCTGTACCTGCAGCTGTGCCTGCAGCTGTACCTGTACCTGCAGCTGTACCTGCACCTGCAGCTGTACCTGCAGCTATACCTGCAGCTATACCTGCACCTGTACCTGCACCCGCACCTGTACCTGCACCTTCACCTGTACCTGCAGCTGTAACTGCACCTGCACCTGTCCCTGCAGCTGTACCTGCACCTGTACCTGCACCTGCAGCTGTACCTGCAGCTGTACCTGTAGCCGTACCTGTAGCCGTACCTGTACCTGCAGCCGTACCTGTACCTGTAGCCGTACCTGCAGCCGTACCTGTACCTGCAGCTGTACCTGTACCTGTAGCCGTACCTGCAGCTGTGCCTGCAGCTGTACCTACAGCTGTAGCCGTACCTGCAGCTGTGCCTGCAGCTGTACCTACAGCTGTACCCGTACCTGTAGCCGTACCTGCAGTTGTGACTGCACCTGTACCTGCAGCTGTACCCGTACCTGTAGCTGTACCTGCAGCTGTACCTGTACCTGCAGCTGTGCCCGTACCTGTAGCCGTACCTGTACCCGTACCTGTAGCCCTACCTGTAGCTGTACCTGCAGCTGTACCCGTACCCTGCTGTACCCTGCAGTTGTGACTGCACCTGTTCCTGCAGCTGTACCTGCAGCTGTACCTGCAGCCGTACCTGTACCTGCAGCTGTGCCTGTACCTGTACCTGCAGCTGTGCCTGCATCTGTACCTGCAGCTGTGCCTGCATCTGTACCTGCAGCTGTGCCTGCATCTGTACCTGCAGCTGTGCCTGCATCTGTACCTGCAGCTGTGCCTGCACCTGTACCTGCAGATATACCTGTAACTGTAGCTGTGCCTGCACCTGTACCTGCAGCTATACCTATACCTGCAGCTGTGCCTGTACCTGTACCTGCAGCTGTACCTGCACCTGTACCTGCAGCTGTACCTGTACTTGTACGTGCAGCTGTACCTGTACCTGTACTTGTACCTAAAGCTGTACTTGTACCTGCAGCTGTACCTGTACCTGCACCTGTACCTGCAGCTGTACCTGTACCTGCACCTGTACCTGCAGCTGTACCTGTACCTGCAGCTGTGCCTGTACCTGCAGCTATACCTGTACCTGCAGCTGTGCCTGTACCTGCAGCTGTGCCTGTACCTGTATCTATACCTGTACCTGCAGCTGTGCCTGCAGCTGTACCTGTAGCTATACCTGTACCTGCAGCTGTGCCTGCACCTGTACCTGTACCTGCAGCTGTGCCTGCACCTGTACCTGCAGCTGTACCTGTATTTGTACATGCAGCTGTACCTGCAGCTGTACCTGTACCTGCAGCTGTACCTATACTTGTACCTGCACCTGTACCTGCAGCTGTGCCTGCACCTGTACCTGCAGCTGTGCCTCTACCTGTACCTCCAGCTGTGCCTGCACATGTACCTGCAGCTATACCTGTACCTGCAGCTGTGCCTGTACCTGTACCTGCAGTTGTGCCTGCATCTGTACCTGCAGCTGTGCCTGTACCTGTACCTGCAGTTGTGCCTGCATCTGTACCTGCAGCTGTGCCTGCACCTGTACCTGCAGATATACCTGTAACTGCAGCTGTGCCTGCACCTGTACTTGCAGCTGTGCCTGCACCTGTACCTGCAGCTGTGCCTGCAGCTGTACCTGCACCTGCAGCTGTACCTGCAGCTGTACCTGCAGCTATACCTGCAGCTATACCTGCAGCTATACCTGCACCTGTACCTGCACCCGCACCTGTACCTGCACCTTCACCTGTACCTGCAGCTGTAACTGCACCTGCACCTGTCCCTGCAGCTGTACCTGCACCTGTACCTGCACCTGCAGCTGTACCTGCAGCTGTACCTGTAGCCGTACCTGTAGCCGTACCTGTACCTGCAGCCGTACCTGTACCTGTAGCCGTACCTGCAGCCGTACCTTTACCTGCAGCTGTACCTGTACCTGTAGCCGTACCTGCAGCTGTGCCTGCAGCTGTACCTACAGCTGTAGCCGTACCTGCAGCTGTGCCTGCAGCTGTACCTACAGCTGTACCCGTACCTGTAGCCGTACCTGCAGTTGTGACTGCACCTGTACCTGCAGCTGTACCCGTACCTGTAGCCGTACCTGCAGCTGTACCTGTACCTGCAGCTGTGCCCGTACCTGTAGCCGTACCTGTAGCCGTACCTGTAGCCGTACCTGCAGCTGTACCCGTACCTGCAGCCGTACCTGTAGCTGTACCTGCAGCTGTACCCGTACCTGTAGCCGTACCTGCAGTTGTGACTGCACCTGTTCCTGCAGCTGTACCTGCAGCTGTACCTGCAGCCGTACCTGTACCTGCAGCTGTGCCTGTACCTGTACCTGCAGCTGTGCCTGCATCTGTACCTGCAGCTGTGCCTGCATCTGTACCTGCAGCTGTGCCTGCATCTGTACCTGCAGCTGTGCCTGCATCTGTACCTGCAGCTGTGCCTGCACCTGTACCTGCAGATATACCTGTAACTGTAGCTGTGCCTGCACCTGTACCTGCAGCTATACCTATACCTGCAGCTGTGCCTGTACCTGTACCTGCAGCTGTACCTGCACCTGTACCTGCAGCTGTACCTGTACTTGTACGTGCAGCTGTACCTGTACCTGTACTTGTACCTAAAGCTGTACTTGTACCTGCAGCTGTACCTGTACCTGCACCTGTACCTGCAGCTGTACCTGCACCTGTACCTGCACATGTACCTGCAGCTGTACCTGTACCTGCAGCTGTGCCTGTACCTGCAGCTATACCTGTACCTGCAGCTGTGCCTGTACCTGCAGCTGTGCCTGTACCTGTATCTATACCTGTACCTGCAGCTGTTCCTGCAGCTGTACCTGTACCTGCAGCTATACCTGTACCTGCAGCTGTGCCTGCACCTGTACCTGTACCTGCAGCTGTGCCTGCACCTGTACCTGCAGCTGTACCTGTATTTGTACATGCAGCTGTACCTGCAGCTGTACCTGTACCTGCACCTGTACCTGCAGCTGTGCCTGCACCTGTACCTTCAGCTGTACCTGTACTTGTACCTGCAGCTGTACCTGTACTTGTACCTGCAACTGTACCTGTACCTGCAGTTGTGCCTGTACCTGCAGCTGTACCTGCAGCTGTGCTTGTACCTGCAGCTGTGCTTGTACCTGCAGCTGTGCTTGTACCTGCAGCTGTGCCTGTACCTGCAGCTGTGCCTGCACCTGTACCTGCAGCTGTGCCTGTACTTGTACCTGCAACTGTGCCTGTACCTGCAACTGTGCCTGTACCTGCAGCTGTACCTGTACCTGCAGCTGTACCTGAACCTGCAGCTGTACTTGTACCTGCAGCTGTGCCTGTACCTGCACCTGTGCCTGCACCTGTACCTGCACCTGTGCCTGCAGCTGTACCCGTACCTGTAGCCGTACCTGCAGTTGTGACTGCACCTGTACCTGCAGCTGTGCCTGCACCTGTACCTTCAGCTGTACCTGTACTTGTACCTGCAGCTGTACCTGTACTTGTACCTGCAACTGTACCTGTACCTGCAACTGTACCTGTACCTGCAGCTGTACCCGTACCTGCAGCCGTACCTGTAGCTGTACCTGCAGCTGTACCCGTACCTGTAGCCGTACCTGCAGTTGTGACTGCACCTGTACCTGCACCTGTACCTGCAGCTGTACCTGTACCTGCAGCTGTGCCTGTACCTGCAGCTATACCTGTACCTGCAGCTGTGCCTGTACCTGCAGCTGTGCCTGTACCTGTATCTATACCTGTACCTGCAGCTGTGCCTGCAGCTGTACCTGTAGCTATACCTGTACCTGCAGCTGTGCCTGCACCTGTACCTGTACCTGCAGCTGTGCCTGCACCTGTACCTGCAGCTGTACCTGTATTTGTACATGCAGCTGTACCTGCAGCTGTACCTGTACCTGCAGCTGTACCTATACTTGTACCTGCACCTGTACCTGCAGCTGTGCCTGCACCTGTACCTGCAGCTGTGCCTCTACCTGTACCTCCAGCTGTGCCTGCACATGTACCTGCAGCTATACCTGTACCTGCAGCTGTGCCTGTACCTGTACCTGCAGTTGTGCCTGCATCTGTACCTGCAGCTGTGCCTGTACCTGTACCTGCAGTTGTGCCTGCATCTGTACCTGCAGCTGTGCCTGCACCTGTACCTGCAGATATACCTGTAACTGCAGCTGTGCCTGCACCTGTACTTGCAGCTGTGCCTGCACCTGTACCTGCAGCTGTGCCTGCAGCTGTACCTGCAGCTGTACCTGCACCTGCAGCTGTACCTGCAGCTGTACCTGCAGCTATACCTGCAGCTATACCTGCAGCTATACCTGCACCTGTACCTGCACCCGCACCTGTACCTGCACCTTCACCTGTACCTGCAGCTGTAACTGCACCTGCACCTGTCCCTGCAGCTGTACCTGCACCTGTACCTGCACCTGCAGCTGTACCTGCAGCTGTACCTGTAGCCGTACCTGTAGCCGTACCTGTACCTGCAGCCGTACCTGTACCTGTAGCCGTACCTGCAGCCGTACCTTTACCTGCAGCTGTACCTGTACCTGTAGCCGTACCTGCAGCTGTGCCTGCAGCTGTACCTACAGCTGTAGCCGTACCTGCAGCTGTGCCTGCAGCTGTACCTACAGCTGTACCCGTACCTGTAGCCGTACCTGCAGTTGTGACTGCACCTGTACCTGCAGCTGTACCCGTACCTGTAGCCGTACCTGCAGCTGTACCTGTACCTGCAGCTGTGCCCGTACCTGTAGCCGTACCTGTAGCCGTACCTGTAGCCGTACCTGCAGCTGTACCCGTACCTGCAGCCGTACCTGTATCTGTACCTGCAGCTGTACCCGTACCTGTAGCCGTACCTGCAGTTGTGACTGCACCTGTTCCTGCAGCTGTACCTGCAGCTGTACCTGCAGCCGTACCTGTACCTGCAGCTGTGCCTGTACCTGTACCTGCAGCTGTGCCTGCATCTGTACCTGCAGCTGTGCCTGCATCTGTACCTGCAGCTGTGCCTACACACTGTACAGATACACTGTACACACTATACAGACACTCTACACACTGTACAGATACACTGTACACACTGTACACACTATACAGACACACTCTACACACTGTACAGATACACTCTACACACTGTACAGACACACTCTACACACTGTACAGATACACTCTACACACTGTACAGACACACTGTACACACTGTACAGACACACTCTACACACTGTACAGATACACTACACACTGTACACACTGGACACACTATACAGACACACTCTACACACTGTACAGATACACTGTACACACTGTACAGACACACTGTACACACTATACAGACACACTGTACACACTGTACAGACACACTCTACACACTGTACAGACACACTGTACACACTATACAGACACACTCTACACACTGTACAGACACACTGTACACACATGTATCAGGCCCACTGACACTGAACACTTCATGTTTCTTGTTATAAACCAGAGGGAAAATCCCTCAGCCTCCCGGCTACAGTATAATCCCAGAGAGAGGGAGAGCGACTGTGGGCCTAGCACTGCATCAACAATCAGACAGCACTGCAGCACCAGTCTTTCTCTCCCTCCTTTACACCTCTTCTGTCTTCTCTCTCCATTCTGTCATGGACACGTTGTCTGGAAGCATCTGCCTCTTTATGCTGCTTCTCTGGTTATGCTGCAGGAATCCAGTTTGGGGTGTGACGGTGTGTGTCTGTGTGCCGGTGTGTGTCTGTGTGCCGGTGTGTGTCTGTGTGCCGGTGTGTGTCTGTGTGCTGGTGTGTGTCTGTGTGCCGGTGTGTGTCTGTGTGGCGGTGTGTGTCTGTGTGCCGGTGTGTTTCTGTGTGCCGGTGTGTTTCTGTGTGCCGGGGTGTGTCTGTGTGCCGGGGTGTGTCTGTGTGCCGGGGTGTGTCTGTGTGCCGTGGTGTGTCTGTGTGCCGTGGTGTGTCTGCGTGCCGGGGTGTGTCTGTGTGCCGGGGTGTGTCTGCGCGCCGGGGTGTGTCTGCGTGCCGGGGTGTGTCTGTATGACTGTGTGTGTGTGTGTGTGTGTGTGTGTGCCGGGGTGTGTCTGTATGACTGTGTGTGTGTGTGCGCCGGGGTGTGTCTGTATGACTGTGTGTGTGTGTGTGCCGGGGTGTGTCTGTATTACTGTGTATGTGTGTGTGTGTGTGTGTGTGTGTGTGTGTGTGTGTGCCGGGGTGTGTCTGTATGACTGTGTGTGTGTGTGTGTGTGTGTGCCGGGGTGTGTCTGGATGACTGTGTGTGTGTGTATGCGCCGGGGTGTGTCTGTATGACTGTGTGTGTGTGTGTGTGTGTGCCGGGGTGTGTCTGTATGACTGTGTGTGTGCCGGGGTGTGTCTGTATGACTGTGTGTGTGTGTGTGTGTGTGCCGGGGTGTGTCTGTATGACTGTGTGTGTGTGTGTGTGCCGGGGTGTGTGTGTATGACTGTGTGTGTGTGTGTGTGTGTGTGTGTGTGTGCCGGGGTGTGTCTGTATGACTGTGTGTGTGTGCCGGGGTGTGTCTGTATGACTGTGTGTGTGTGTGTCTGTATGACTGTGTGCGTGTGTGTCTGTATGACTGTGTGTGTGTCTGTGTGCCGGGTTGTGTGTGCGTGACTGTGTGTTGGTGTCTGTATGACTGTGTGTTGGTGTCTGTATGACTGTGTGTTGGTGTCTGTGTGACTGTGTGTTGGTGTCTGTATGACTGTGTGTTGGTGTCTGTATGACTGTGTGTTGGTGTCTGTATGACTGTGTGTTGGTGTCTGTATGACTGTGTGTTGGTGTCTGTATGACTGTGTGTTGGTGTCTGTATGACTGTGTGTTGGTGTCTGTGTGACTGTGTGTTGGTGTCTGTGTGACTGTGTGTTGGTGTCTGTATGACTGTGTGTTGGTGTCTGTATGACTGTGTGTTGGTGTCTGTATGACTGTGTGTTGGTGTCTGTATGACTGTGTGTTGGTGTCTGTATGACTGTGTGTTGGTGTCTGTATGACTGTGTTGGTGTCTGTATGACTGTGTGTTGGTGTCTGTATGACTGTGTGTTGGTGTCTTTATGACTGTGTGTTGGTGTCTGTATGACTGTGTGTTGGTGTCTGTATGACTGTGTGTTGGTGTCTGTATGACTGTGTGTTGGTGTCTGTATGACTGTGTGTTGGTGTCTGTATGACTGTGTGTTGGTGTCTGTATGACTGTGTGTTGGTGTCTGTATGACTGTGTGTTGGTGTCTGTATGACTGTGTGTGTGTCTGTGTGCCGGGTTGTGTGTGCGTGACTGTGTGTTGGTGTCTGTATGACTGTGTGTTGGTGTCTGTATGACTGTGTGTTGGTGTCTGTGTGACTGTGTGTTGGTGTCTGTGTGACTGTGTGTTGGTGTCTGTATGACTGTGTGTTGGTGTCTGTATGACTGTGTGTTGGTGTCTGTATGACTGTGTGTTGGTGTCTGTATGACTGTGTGTTGGTGTCTGTATGACTGTGTGTTGGTGTCTGTATGACTGTGTGTTGGTGTCTGTGTGACTGTGTGTTGGTGTCTGTGTGACTGTGTGTTGGTGTCTGTATGACTGCGTGTTGGTGTCTGTATGACTGTGTGTTGGTGTCTGTATGACTGTGTGTTGGTGTCTGTATGACTGTGTGTTGGTGTCTGTATGACTGTGTGTTGGTGTCTGTATGACTGTGTGTTGGTGTCTGTATGACTGTGTTGGTGTCTGTATGACTGTGTGTTGGTGTCTGTATGACTGTGTGTTGGTGTCTTTATGACTGTGTGTTGGTGTCTGTATGACTGTGTGTTGGTGTCTGTATGACTGTGTGTTGGTGTCTGTATGACTGTGTGTTGGTGTCTGTATGACTGTGTGTTGGTGTCTGTATGACTGTGTGTTGGTGTCTGTATGACTGTGTGTTGGTGTCTGTATGACTGTGTGTTGGTGTCTGTATGACTGTGTGTTGGTGTCTGTATGACTGTGTGTTGGTGTCTGTATGACTGTGTGTTGGTGTCTGTAGCTTCCCTTTAACACATTGCCAGAATAAGATCACTGTACACAAGGTCTGCTTTACCTCAAATCAAATGTCACCTACACATGGTTAGCAGATGTTAATGCGAGTGTAGCGAAATGTTTGTGCTTCTAGTTCCGACCGTGCAGTAATATCTAACAATTTCACAACAACTACCTTATACACATAAATGTAAGGAATGAATAAGAATGTGTTAATATAAATATATGGATGAGCGATGGCCCTGCAGCATTGGCAAGATGCAGTAGATGGTATAGAATACAGTATATACATATGAGATGTCTAATGTAAGATATGTAAACATTATTAAAGTGGTGTTATTTAAGGTGACTATTGATACCTCTATTAAGTCCATTTATTGAAGTAACTAGAGATTTGAGTCTGTATGTTGGCAGCAGCCTCTCTATGTTTGCGATGGCTGTTTAACAGTCTGATGGCCTTGAGATAGAAGCTGTTTTTCAGTCTCTCGGTCCCAGCTTTGAAGCACCTGTACTGACCTCGCCTTCTGGATGATAGCGGGGTGAACAGGCAACCCCTTTGAAAGACACACATGCATATAGAGGTTGGGACAGGGGGCTGCCACACTGGGCCTGTGGAGCAGATGTTATGGGGGTTTAGTGCCTTGCTCAAGGGCACACGACCAGCAATAGATTTGAGACCAGCAACCCTCCGTTTGCCAGCTCACTAACTGCCAGATTTTTTCTGTCAGATCCCCAGAGTCGAACTGGAAATAGTCGGTTGCTGGCTCGCCTCTAACCGCTAGGATTAAGTGCCCTCCTCCTGTGTATGTGTGTGTGAGAGAACAGACTGTGAATATAGCTGTTATGAGGTTTGATACAGGAGGGAGGACAGGGGTTAACTATTGGTCAAGATGGCAGCAAGCCAACAAGCATCTCATTGTTTTCCATCCAAGTCATTTTCTCTGTCCTCTCCCTTTCTCCTGTCCTGTCCTTGCCTTCTCCCCGACCTCTCTCTCTCTCTCCTTCTCTCTCTTTCCCTCTTCCTCACTCACTATTCCTCCCCCCGACCTCTCTCTCTCCTTCTCCTTCCTTCTCCCCGACCTCTCTCTCTCCTTCTCTCTCTTTCCCTCTTCCTCACTCACTATTCCTCCCCCTCTCCTCTCTAGGTGTTGAAGTATGCTCCTGAGGTGGGAGGTTTTTCGCGGCGTCGGACAGCTCGTGTCCGCTGGGTCCTAGAGGAGGTCCATCTCATGCACCACGAGCGCTGTGACTGTGTTTGTCCCTCCAGACCACCCCGTTGAGAGACAATGGGACAGGGGGACCCAGCTCTGGGATTAACTGCTGTTTATATCTCCATATCTCTCTTTGTAGCGCTCCCCTGCCATCCATCCCCATAGCAACCTGTGACAAACCTAGTCACCAACATCCATCCACATACCGACCTGATACAAACCTAGTCACCAACATCCATCCACATACCAACCTGTTACAAACCTAGTCACCAACATCCATCCACATACCAACCTGATACAAACCTAGTCACCAACATCCATCCACATACCAACCTGATACAAACCTAGTCACCAACATCCATCCGTCCACATACCAACCTGATACAAACCTAGTCAACAACATCCATCCGTCCACATACCAACCTGAT